>NC_056729.1:383503626-383803626 GCF_019279795.1 Protopterus annectens
AATTGAAAATAGAAAAATGTAAAGAATAATCATAAATCCATACTAACTATTCTATCTTATAAGGCTCTTTAGCTTTAATACACTACTAATAGAGCAACTGTCATTTAATCCTGGATGGGCATAAGCATTCAGCCTAATCTGCCATTTAAGTTCAAGTTCTTCAAGCAGCAGTTTAAGAGGAGCACCTCTTTTCTTTTCTAATACTTGGTCGATTACCATAAATTTGAAAGAGTGGTCACTAAAATTAATTATATGTTTAGCTAATGCATTTTCTTCTTTCCTTTTTCTCATTAGCGTACTGGTGTTCATAAATCGTTCTCGTAACTACGTTCAGTCTTCCCAACATAGAATCCTGAACACTTCTGGCATTGAGCCAAATATCGACCATGCTAGTGCTACAAGTCGCTCTGGCGCAAATCAGTACTAAAATCTGCAATCTACTCTTACTTCAAAAAGCATTGTTAAAAGTATTAAGATAATGACACAATATGTGTTAAACTATTTCTGTCAACCAGTGCACTGCAGCTAGTGTAACATGCAAGTGCGACTGCATATAACCTGGGATACTACCCATGTATGAAACAAATACAAAGAGAAAAGATTGTGGTACTATCCATGTATACCCAGGTGTCCCATACAGTATACTCACACCCCTTGCTACTGTAATGACAGCACATAAAAACATGTTATGTACAGAAAATTAAGTACACTTATTAAATATGTCATTACCCTGCTATTTTATCAGACTGTAATGTGATCACTGGTTACCAGGGCTAAGCTATGCTTAGCAGGTTTCAACATTGTTTAAATGTAAATGCTAAGCAGATTTGCGCACTGGTAACGAAAGCCTACATGGTGTAAGTGTCTATTCATTTAACCATATGTTAGCAATGTTTACTGAAGTACAAACCCATGCAAACATGCTCAAAGCTACTCAAAACTGCCTTAACCACTCTGTATCCAACAGTCCTTGTTCTGCCTAGCAACAAAATAAACAGCCTTTGAACCCAGGACTCTGTACACTATAGCCTATGCAATTTACCAGTAAGCCATCTCAGCTGTATTGTTTGAGGATGTTTTCTCTAACATACCATTCTTTACAGCCAGTTTACAATAGGGAAGAGACAAGTGTGCAATTAGGAAGGATTGGTATCTATACATATATATATATATATGAATAGAAACATACATAGAGAGAGAGAGTGAGATATGTAGGAGATCCATATATGTACAAATATGTGTGTGTATATATATAGATATATATATATATATATATATATATATATATATATATATATATATATAATTATATATATATATATGTGTGTATTATACACACACATATATATATATATATATATATATATATACACATGAATCTATACACACACACATACACACACACACACAAACACACACACATATATATATATATATATATATATATATATATATATATATATATACATATATTTATACACACACATACTATTATATATATATATATATATATATATATATATATATATATATATATATATATATATATATATATATATATATATATATATATATATTATACACACATACTACATATATAATATATATATATATATATATATATATATATATATATATATATATACAAACATACATATACAGATATATATATACAAACATACATATACATATATATATATATATATATATATATATATATATATATATATATATATATATATGCATACATGTCCCAAAGGCCCATACAAACATATGCTGCTGATAGACCCCAACAACTGGGGCAGCACACACATTTGGATACAAAAACAGCAATGACACTCACATCTGCCCTCCTCCCCACAGTCCAAATAAATAAGTGCACAGTACACTGTTACAAATTCATGATAGGCCATACACAATGTCCAGACATACAACAGCCTCTTAGCAAAACAAATAAAATGTCTGAACTTAGCAAAGAAAATACAACCAACCAGTAATTCACACATTTTTATTATACTATGATGTCTTGGCCAAAGCCTTCAAGGAGTAAACATTACCAGAAATACATGCCTTAATCACAAGAAGCAATTAACACCTAATTGCATAATTGAATACACAGTCTCCAATTACACTCTTCATTTAACCCCCTATGGGATAAAGTATCATAGTTAATATTAATACATTGAGCCTGTACATATCAATTGTCCTTTATGAATGTTTCGTCACACTGAGGAACAGACGTTTTCAGAAACATTATCTTGAGACCTACTACTGTCCCCATGGTGAGATTTATTCAAATGTACAGCTATAGAACTGACATATTTATTATCAGTAATACATTTGACATGTTCTAACAGCCCAGTTTTAAAACATGTGTTACTGCCCCCCACATGAAATATGTTACAAGGCCATCTAAGACCATTCTGTATACACCAACCTCTTGAATGTACAGACTTCAACATGTTTCAGCCATTCACTTCAGCAGGAATTACAGCACTAAATAATGATGGACCAGTATACCTATCCACCTGCTGCTGTATGACATCTGGACAAAGCCTGACATAATTGGTGGACAAAAGCCCAAATATACAGCCATACATGAAATGTTGCTGTTATACACTGAGAAAGTTGCTGGTGTTACAGGGTTTATTGTAACATATATTTTCAGAGGGATATAAAGTCAGAAAAAACAAATAGATGTTACCGTCCGCATAATGCAATCACCAGAGTATGCTACTTATTTGCCAAGGAGAACACCCATCTGAGGAACAGCCCATACATAATAGGCTAACCTGTGGCCATAAAGTGGATGGTCCTACAGTTGAGAGCTATGCAGAGACAACATTATGTCAGACTGAAACCCATGCAGAAGTAGCATGTGCAGACATTCCCTGTTAAACTAGCAGTATTCCAAACATATAACAGCAATACTCACATTCTGCCCCTAAGTCTTGAACCTTCCCTACCATTTGTCTTGTCCACAAGTCTTGTTGTAAGAGGTAGTAGCCACCCAGAAATAACTTTTAGGAGAGGTAAGAATATGAAAACACTATTTGAAAGTTCTAATACTAGCTTCACAAGAACACCAGGCATGTATAAATGCCAAAATTGCAATTATTGTAAATATATTAATGAGTCTAACAGATTCTTTATTAACAGTAATTGCTTTGATTTGCGCTGTAGAGTGACTTGTAACACTAGCATGGTCGTATATTTGGCTCAATGCCAGAAGTGTTCAGGATTCTATGTTGGGAAGACTGAACGTAAGTTACGAGAACGCATTTATGAACACCAGTACGCAATGAGAAAAAGGAAAGAAGAAAATGCATTAGCTAAACATATAATTAATTTTAGTGACCACTCTTTCAAATTTATGGTAATCGACCAAGTATTAGAAAAGAAAAGAGGTGCTCCTCTTAAACTGCTGCTTGAAGAACTTGAACTTAAATGGCAGATTAGGCTGAATGCTTATGCCCATCCAGGATTAAATGACAGTTGCTCTATTAGTAGTGTATTAAAGCTAAAGAGCCTTATAAGATAGAATAGTTAGTATGGATTTATGATTATTCTTTATATTTTTCTATTTTCATTTTTACTTTTCTAATTTAGTTAGTAATGCTTGTAGTTAGTCACTTTCAGTGTTTTATTTCACTGGGGACTTAGAATTGTATTAATATGTGTACCTTTTAGTATATGAATTTGAAGTATGAACATCAGCAGTTAGTATATTACTATTATACAATAGTCCATGAACAGTTTATGTGGCCAATTTTGCCACTATTACAGTTCATGGTCATTATTATATAGTTAAGGTCTTTATTTATAAATGTTTACGATTAGGTTTAATATTTATTAGAATTGGATAGATTCATATAGTTAGTTTTTTACTAACATCAGTTTTTTATTAACACTTGTTTACTTGTGTGTACATATTAAACTATATTTTATTTAGGTACAATTGTATATATTCCAAACACTTGTATATATTTGTATGTTTTTGAATTAATGTAGAGCTTTGTGGGGTTATGTTGGTTCTTTCTTAAAACAAGTCCTTTTTAAACAAGTCCTTTTTAAATATTTGAATTAATTAATTTATGTTGTTAATTGTTTAATGGTTGTAGTTGATGATGTCATTTTGGCTATAAAACTACACTACTACCTTTTATACTTTGTCTGATGAAGTCTGCTTTTTGAGCAGACGAAAAGCGCTTTACGTATTAAAGCTTTGTATCCTGTGGCGTTTGGTATCTTCATTCCTTGGCGAAAGTTGTACTGCTCTTGGTCCCTGTTTTGGTTTTCTAAGTTTGTGTTTTCAAGGATTAATAGTAAGTGGAACATGTAAGCATGTAATTGAATGTAGTACTTGGTCTGTAATAATGGCAAATATGATTTGGAGGAATATATGTCCCAACAAGACATGCTGTACTAATGTCCTGCTAAACAGCTGCTATGGCCATAGCATCTGGCCCTCTCTGCAGTGGGAGATATCACAGACATATCTCTCAACTGCACAGATCTTTACAGAATGTCCACATTTTACTATCATCTATTTTTGTCTGTTCCTCCTGAGATCTGTATTTTTCTGGCAAATAGCTGAGAATTGAATTCATCAGGTAATGACAAACACTTGAGTTTAAGACTCCACAGCCATAAGAATATTTACCATAATGCTAAATGTATCATTCTACGAACATCCTATGTTTGTAACAGGAATATTTCAAGTCTGTCCCCATTTATCCCCCCATCATGTTAGGCATTGTCCAGATGTGATGCTCTGATAGGTTGTGAGATGGGATCACAGCTCAGGAGCCTGACTCACCCTGGGAAAGGACAGCTCATATTTGACAACCGCAGGGGTGTCTGTCAAACAATTGTGACTGTGCCACTGCTAGGCCACTTAATGGGATGTTTTCCATATCCATGTTACCTGTGATTATGAGTATGACACACGTTTGCCTTGTAAAGCTAAGAGACCTATAGATGGCATGTGCATAGTAAAGTACTGTTGCAGACGTGTATTCAACTGCATGTGATATCTTGAATTAATAGTATTCAACTGTACAGTTTTCTGCTGGACAATAAGCACATTTCTGACTGATATCTGTAGTCACATACACATATACCTGTGTTATGTCAGCCAAACCATTGGCAGGTCTGTGAGCAATGACATTGTAACATAATAGCCTACTTATGACTGTTGGACATCTTCCAGGTTATCACAGTGATGTCAAACCCTACTGTGCAATCAATGTATTAATGTATGGTGCAGCTATATTAATATGGTATCAATACTGATGTCCCCTTTGACACCCATTTATGTGTGCCATTGTCTAGACGTACTGCTGTAACAGGTTGAGATGTATGATTGAGCAGCAAGACTGTAACTACAGTGTGCCATACTAACATACAACAGAAATGTATACCACGTATCCCCTGAGCACATGTGTATATGCTTATGTTCAGCTGGAAGGCACAATAATAAATCACATGTGTTTCAAGCATTCAGGCACATAGGTTGTGCATGTTACCCATGTGTGTAATATCAGCGTCAGTGCATACAACAGACATAAATGTATACAGCTACTGGTTGTTGCAGTGCCCTGACACTGATATGGGTACTAGAGTAGACATGATATTCAGCTATTAATCAGAAAAGTGTCCACCTGTTTTATGACCCTCTGTCCATGCCTACCACTACCAGCTATATCCACAGCTATATACAGTGGATATCACAAGTGCACACACCCCTGTTAGAATGCCAGGTATGTGTGCTGTATGACAATCAGACCACAGGCAATCATTTCATAATGTTTCTCATCTTAATGTGACCCCTAACCTGTACAATTCCATTGAAATACAATCAAAGGTGTTTCTAGGAAGGTGACCAACTATTGCCAAGTGAAGATGTGCCATTATGTTAGAGTCCAGACCAAGATGGATGAATGCTGTAACCATCTCAAGAGGTGCATACATAACATATCAGTATAAGGGTGTGTACACTCATTCAACTGGCTTATTGTACTGAGTATTATTTCCATATGTTTTCACAGACCCAATTGTTATGTTTTAAATTTAATTGTACAGGCTATAGGTCACACTACAGTTGGGAATTGTTATGAAATGAGTTATTGTAGTGTCATGTTCCAATTGCACAAATTCCAGGCAGTGTATCAGGGGTGTGTACCCTTCATATCCACTGTAGCTATATGGACACAGCAGTACCTGACCTGTATATCCAGCCTCCACCAAGGTAGAGCAATCCCCTTTAGTGGACAGCAGCAATACACAAACCACATAATAGGTTGCTACATTGGCTGTATAGGGACACATAGGTGCAGGCAACAACTTTGAAGCAAGTCCGACTATATCTGAGCAAGCATGTAAGTTTACAGGTGACTTCCTGTAAGGCTGACTATGACTAGGAATTGGACATATCCACACCACCAAGGACAATTGCAACCATGTCTCCACATATGTTGTAAGTCCCAGATGAAACAACACAATTCACCCTGTATTGGGGGTAAAGAACACCTCATACACACATGCCATGGATATAGGCAACCTGCATCACAAAGGTTAGGTGGGAACATCGCAACCCTGTCCATCCCAGTTGTACAGGGAGATATGCACATCAACCACACTCCTCCCCTCAGCAATGGTGAGCATTTACATATTGCCTACTGATGGCAGTAACAGCATATCTACATGAGGCATAATAACATCAGTGTCTGCCTCCTACATGACCTCAGGCATGTGCTCAGATCTCCATCCCACACCACAGTCAAACACAGACCTGGCACCATCCATACACCATCCACATGGAAGATGCCCACTGTCAACTGTCTACACAGAAATGAATGGAGGTTAGAGGATTATGCAATCAAGTGCCTAACATTGGGGGGAATAAGATAGCTCAGGGACAGGTGTGTAATGCAAGCTGCTTTAGCCATGATAGCTTGGAGGGTTTTGGTGTATTGTGGATTATTTGCAAGTAATATCCACTATTAATGTGCATTTTGTCAACCATATGAGGTCCTGTGACCTCTTTCCTGTTTATGTCTTCCAGGTAAAATACAGAGTGATCGCCTACCAGCATTCTCTGTTGGAGAAACAGGCATCATCATCCAATATGTGATTGGACATTATGCTCTGTCATTTGGATGGAGAGCAGAAGATGTGTGGGAGAGGACTGCCCTGTGGAACAGTGTGGTTCACAGGGTAAATGATGCCGGCCTGCACAGCAGAACTTATGAGGACGCGCAGCATCAGGCCACCAACCTCAAATGCCATGTTCATCAATGGGCTGCTGGTGTAGTGAGGGACCGGCTAGCCACAGGTGGGGGTCCAGCCATCCAGCCCCCACTGACACCCACCAAGGAGTTCCTCACCACACTTGGGTCACACACCGAACGCACAAGCCATGACCCTGAGGGAAGCATTGTGGAGGTGGTCTGCACACACACACACACACACACACACACACACACACACACACACACACACACACACACACACACACACACACTGGATGAGGAGTGTACAGGTAAGGGCCCAGTGGGGATTAGTACACTAATGTATCAGACATACATGTATCTGTATTGCATCTACATAGATGTGTCAGGTCCGGTTGCAGTTGTGGATGGGGTTTTCTAATGCACAGAGGTGCACATCTATGGTGAGGACTGGACATTGTATATTATTGCGGTTAGTACTGTAGATGTGCAGACATGCTACATCCATCCTGTAACAAGGCCACATGTTCATCTACTGATAATAACTCCCTCTCACAACTACATTTGACCCTCTGGTCTGCATATGGGACAGCAGCCTGAAGCTGGTGAGTAAAACATTGTTCTGTTGCTGCCTGGCAATACCCCAGGCATGTGTAGTGCATGCAATTTACCATGCACACAACCATCAGTAATAGCTATATTGCTTTATGTAATAGCTATATTGCTTGTTGTGTATGTTCACTTGTGCTGGGGTTAACTGTATTGCATCACAGTGGTTACCACAGGGGCCTATCTGATGTGAATTCAACATTCCTGTAGCATACCTCACAACTTGTCAGTGCCAAGACATCTGGACAGAGGCCAGCATATTGTGCTGGACAAACGGCCTAAGGTAGGGTCATACGTGACACATTACTGGAATACAGTGGATATAAATTGTGTACACACCCCTTTTAATATGCAAGGTGTTCCTGTTACATACTAATTAGGACCACAATATGACAGTCCACACCTTTTCCAGCCTTTAATGTGACCCATAACAGGTACAGTTCACTTGTAAAACCAAGCATCTGGACCCATGTATTGCACCTACTAGGCTGGCCACCTGTGAGGGTGGCAGATGTCCTATCAGCATGATGTTTCAGTTAGGTATGATACCTCATGCTGCCATGTGTGTCAGTACACTCACTGTGGCCTATTTGGCTATAATACCACATACATAGGCATTGTTAAGGCACACAGACCACTTTCAGGCAGGTATAGGTTTCAAACATATCGATATTCCAGACACATCTGTACAGAGAACTGTACAATAGTTTAACCTGCTGCATGTGAGGCAGATGCTGTTACCACACTATATAAAGTAATGGCAGTGGGAGGTGGTCATCAGCCGTGTATGGTATACACATCAAAATGGTATAAGCCACACAAGATATGATCCTCACACACACAAACCGTTGGCAGCATTAGGATTA
Source organism: Protopterus annectens (assembly GCF_019279795.1). Classification (NCBI taxonomy): domain Eukaryota; kingdom Metazoa; phylum Chordata; order Ceratodontiformes; family Protopteridae; genus Protopterus; species Protopterus annectens. Next base: position 383,512,334 of record NC_056729.1, read on the forward strand.
GAACACCCACCTATATAGATATTCCTAACATAGTTCTACACAGTTATGAGGCATGCCACAGAGCTTGTATATGTCCACCTCTTCCAAAGGTACTTCTAAGATGGATGACATCAACAGGTCTACTAAATTAGAATGAAGGGAAATGTAAAGGATAGTACACAGGTCAAAAATGGTATGAGCCAGACCGTACATGATTCACATGCACATACACACACACACACACACACACACACACACACACACACACACACACACACACACACACACACAAGCATACACACTTGCCAGTATTGGGATTAGAACTCCTGCCTATCTAGGTATGTCTACTATAGTGTTATACAGTTACCCCATGCGCTACAGAGCTTACTGAACTTTCACATGGCCAAAGCTGGTGATAACTGCACAGCTGTGGTAAAGTATTACAGGTGGCAGACAGTCTGCCTTCTGTTCAACCTGTACATCATGCTAGTTCTTTATGTCTTGCACTTCAACTAGCATGATGGCTTGGCACTTCACTAGGTTATTGTATCAAGAAGTGTGGCACACCTGTGAGCTGTCAGCAGTACTCGTTCATCACAGCTGTCACCCCAGTACTTACTAGTTATGTCCACCCCTCCTGGCATGTTTGAAGGGTGGTTATCTGTGCTTTCACCCATTAACCTGGTGCACTTGTCCATTCTGGGACACTGTTCCAACTGCCTTGTGTACACAGACAACTCTTCCCTCTAAACTCCAAACACTCAGACCTGCGAGGTCTATCACCCAATGTGAACATATTCACTCTCCAGCAAAGACTGGACTAGCAGGTTAAGAGGATAAGATTAACACCTGCACCATACCATGTGGAACACATAGCTCACCATGACACCCACTTTGACAGCTATGACATACAGTGAAAAGCCACACACCCACCTTCCCAGAGGCTCTTAATGAACAGCTACCCAAGCAGCACAGACCAGCAAGGCAGACACCCACTCAGACACTGTGATATGGCACATGCCAAGGGACACATATTTAACCTACACAGTGTGCCCCCAACCTAAGCCCCTAAGGCTAACCACCTTGTGCAATACAGTGATCATGGGTAACTCAATACTGAGGCACACACATCCCACTTACTAAGTTGAATATGGAGCAGGTAACAGCCAAATATCCATCACATGCCAGCATCTAACACATAACACAGCCAGTCATGTCACTCCACAACAACTGCAAGTATCAATCCATATCCATGTGGGTGTAAATGACTTGGGACACACCTCTCTGGACTACATGACAGGAGACATGGTTGAACTCTCTGATTATACAGTCCAGGCAGTTGTGACAGTAGCCCTGGGCAGTGTACCACTGTCACCCAGAATGATGATATGGTACTATCAACAGATGGTTGACTGCAACATTGGCTTACGTATTATGTGTCATTCTCAGGGGATCCAAAATCTCTCTGCTTGGGATGACATGATTTACAGAACCCAATGACTTGCCATGGATGTCCTACATCTGTCACTGCTGGGTTGCCAGGTACTGGCTATGTGTCTTGCCACCCCTATGGTGCCTTATTAGTCAGTGTTCCTAATGTCATTCTCACCATAACAGCTACACATGTATGCAATCTGAGGGTCATGCCACTCAACAGTGGACATCTAACTGTCAGGATGCAGTCACTCATAGCAGTTGTTGGAGTGGAGGACACATATCTGCTGTAATGGAGAGGTGGTTCACAGCAGCAGACACCAGACCTGCAGTATCAGGATATGATGCATTCCACAGCTGTCAGCCCCCAAACATGGGCTACACCACACCTTCACAGGTGGTCTTGTCTCCATATTTATTATGGATAGGAACACCTCCAGACTAGTATCCCATCATAATGCATTGGAGATACTTCCGGTACATCTGCCTTGGGGTAATAGTGCAATCCAGACCATAGCCTGCTATGGGTCCATATCTATGTCCCTAGACTGTCAATGTACATTTCTCAACACTCTGCCATCTATGATGGTCACATGCAACCCTGACATAGTACAAGTCTTCAATTACCCCTCCATCACCTGGGGAATGTAGCCAAGTGCCAGTACAGTAGCCCAACACTTCTGGGATTCATCATTTCCATTGCCCTAGACCAGCTCATACTGACCCCTGGTAGAGGATGCAACAACCTTGACCTGTGTTGACCACTTAAATATGGGACCATTGCTCATCCACAGATGTCAATCCCTGTATGGTGAGAGTAACACAGGCTGTAATCAACATGGAACTCAACATGTCAGCCCCCCCCCTCCAAAAAAAAGATAACCACCTGGCAAAATCTCTCCAAAGCTGACTTTGCAGCCAAGAAAACAGAGGTGGATGTCTTCACTGCACCCATGGCAATAGGAAGTAGCTGCATGACTGTGGAATCATACACATAGGCACTGTACAAACAGGTACATGAATGCATGGTACTAGCCAGAGCCAAAAACCCAGACATTGTCCTCCAAGCACTGGGAGACAATGTGATGGTCACCTGCCATTACTAAAGTGTACATCAGAAGGTGGACACTGTTGTAGGGAAAGGTGGTGTCCCATGACCGTTGAACTCCCTTATTAGCCTCAAACACAACTTTGGATCTTTCATAGAATCCCAGACAGGCATCTATGGCAGCAGCGATGCAGCAGACACTGACAACAGTCACAACAGCCTTTGATAGTTACATCAACGACCTCCACAGCATTAAACACAAGTGCAGTGAGTTACTGCACAAAGCTAATACCTATCCCAAGACAACAGATATTGGCCACAGTCTTGGCAACACATTCAGTGCCAGCTTTATGCCTCTCTCACCTAATATGTGAAGTGCTGAGTGAATGTGTTTTCACATGCTCCCAACCCTGCCCCCAATTCCCACCCAGCCCTAGTGGTCCTACCTTTATTACAAACACTAACACCTCCCATCATTCCAACAGCCAACCACATCACTACACCCAACACTACCTCCTCCATTCTCCCACTACTATCCCTCCTGCTCAGCTAACATGTATAAGCACACCATACCTATACTCACTCAGTGCATGCACTCTCCTTACATATCTCACATCTTACCATAACTCCAGCATTCACCCACTCAACCTCTCACTGTACTACTACTCACACCATCACTCATGTCTCACCCCTACTCTGCTCCTCTCCCACCAACTCAAAAACCTTCCATATACACCCCCACATAGTCTATCAACTATAGTACCCAAACAAAAATCATCCCTACTACTTAACATAGTAACCATCCCACCATACATATTGCCCACAGAACACAATCATAAAGCTTCCCTAATAAGCAAACATTCAAAAATTGATAAAACTAATAACCTCATGCATATCTAAACTAACCCTCAGTGGAGACATCCACCCCAACCCTGGCCCTCCATCTCGTAACCCCACTCCTAATAATTAGACTAAAAAACACAACTTCTCTCAAATCACAGCCAGTAGAAAGCCAAGTGACCTCCTTCTGCTAAGCCTAAATATTAAAAGTATATCCAACAAAGTCCATGAACTTCATGCCACCATAGACTTGTACTCCTCAGATATAGTCATCCTGACAGAAAACTGGTTAACACCTCACATTACCAGTGAGCAAATCCTCCCTACCAGTTATGGCATACTAAGAGTAGACCAGCTAAACAAGAAAGGAGGCTGTATAGCTATAATATTTAAACAGCATTTAAACATTCAGGTCTTAAACTTATCAGCTCCCCAAATAGGTAATGAAGAAACAATATATACCAACCTCAAAATAAACCAAAACAAAACCATCAACATAGTAGGGTGCTACGTCCTACCTGGCCAAAATATTCCTCCACTAGAAAACCTCTTCAGCTGGACTACCCACTATCTCCCCCAAGAAACTATAATTTTAGGTGACTTCAATACTGACTGGCAATCCTGTTCTAGCAACCATCCAACCCATTATCTAAACCTTCATGGCTTCACCCAACTAGTCCAGTTGCCAACCAGGATAAATAAAAGCTCCAACAAGCACACTACCCTGGATGGGATACTAGTCAGTAAGAGCCCCCAGTCATATATAGCAGGATGCCTATTGGACAGCCTCAGTGATCACTCCCCAATGTTCCTACTCAGAAAACACCTATACCAAATCAAACCTGTCATCTACCGTCAAATACGCAAAAAACTAAACTTTAACCTACTCACATTCAGCTCATCCCTCAAAGAATGTAACTGGCAACCTCTAAAGTATCTCGGTCTAGATGACGCAGTTGAATTTTTTAATAATACCTTCCTGAGCATCCTTAATTACCATGCCCCCATAAGACTTTCCCAAACCAAAGTCCAACCCTCCCCATGGCTACAGAAACCAGTAAGTCAGAAATGAAAAACAGGAATAAAGCCTGGGAGCACTGGCACAAAACCAAACCCCCTCAACTAGACAGAAATTCCTAGAACTACACAATAGAGTAAAAAAGCTAATAAAACAGGACAAAATCCAATACTACCAGTCTACCCTTAACTCCTTCCAACACAACCCCAAACAATTCTGGTCCTCAATAAACTCCATCCACCACCCAGCTAAAGTCAGTACCCCTCCTCCTAACATTGGTCACTCCTCCGAAAATATTGCTACCTCTTTCAACACACATCATACAAACTGTTCTATCACTAGCTACACAACACAACCCCCCTCCCCTCCAACTCACACCTTCAACTTCAACTAGCAATCATCCCACAGTCTTCTCTTTTTCTCCTGTTCCTACCTCCAAAATAAAAAACTGTTAATTAAACTTAAACCCACCAAATTAGTAGCAGACAACCTCCCAAGTGAATACCTACAAATCACAGCTGATGCCCTAGCCTACCCAGTTTCCATCTTGATTAACAGATCTCTGTCAGAAAGTTACGTTCCCACACTATGGAAAGTATCACACATAATTCCCCTCCACAAAGGTGGCCCCTCCACAGAACTAACCAATTACCACCACATAGCTATTCTCTCTCCACTCTCCAAAATACTAGAGAGATGCATTCATTCTCAGGTCTCAGACCACCTCCTTACTAACAAGCACCTTTCTAATACTCAACAGGGTTTCCAACCAAACCATAACACCACCACTGCCTTACTCTCTTATACTAACACTATCCTTCAGCATAAAAACAATGGCTATCTCTCCTCAGCTACTTTCCTAGACCCATCTAAAGCATTCGACATGGTCCCACACAAACAACTAATCTCTGTTCTCAATAACCTATCCTTCTCTCAATCAGTCACCAACTGGTTTCAAAGTTACCTGTCTGACCGCCAACAATCCGTTGTATGGCAGAATGACATATCTCCCCAACTACCTGTTTTTATAGGGGTTCCCGAAGGATCCATCCTTGGACCCCTACTCTTCTCTATTTTCACCAATAATCTAGCCTCTGCCACCACACATGGCACACTCATACAATATGCAGATGACTCAACCATCATCTCCTCAGCCCAGTCCCTACCCAAACTGCAAAATGTCACACAGGATGACTTTTCCTCTGTTGAAACTTGGTTATCTGATGCCCAATTAATATTCAACCCAAACAAAACTAAACTACTCATCTTCCAACCCACCAAACATACTCAAAACAACTCTCACTTTAACATAATAGCAAAAGACAACACCACTATCCATCCTACAGAACACACCGAATTGCTAGGAGTGGAAACAGACAATAAACTAAACTTTGACATTCACATATCCACGACCATAAAAAAGTCCACAAAAAACTAGGAGCATTATATAGAAATAAGCTACTTCTCACCAAAGCAGCAAAGATTTCAATAGCAAATTCCCACCTTATCTCCACCCTACTTTATGCCTCTCCAATATATACCAACCTAAGGCAATGCGATCTAAATAAGCTCGAGACCTGCTACAACAAAATCGCCAAATTCACCACAAGTCATCCTACCGTAGTCACCACTGTCTCTCACTTGCGGAACTGGGCTGGCTAGAACTCCCTCACCTCCTTCAATGGTATCAACTCGCACTTGCTGACAATCCACTAAAAGTCCCATCCCTCCAGAATCTACTCCAGCCCTATCTTACCATGAGACCATTAAGATCCAGCAACAAAAAACACTTACAGGTTACTAGAGCCAATAACTCTGCTTGAGAAGCACTATTCTCCTGCGCTATAGCCAAATTATGGAACTCCGTCCCACCCACAATTACCTCTGTACCATCTTGTACCCACTTCAAATCTTTACTAAAAGCGCACGTAAAAACATGCTAGCTATGCCCTTGCAACTCCCCCTCTAATAGCATCCACTCCATCCACCCACTACCTCTCTTTCCACCCCACTAACTACCTTGATTACAGCAGCTCAGATGCTCATAAGCCTAGCTACTTATTATACAGTAGGAACTTCTTATTGTAACAATTGTTAATGTCTGTTATGTACCTCACAAATGACAAAGATTCTAGTTGCATACTGATGTATTATGTTCTACATCTGTAACTATGTTTTAAATCTTTAACTGCTATATTTTCCAACTGTAATTATGTCTGTAACATTTTAAGTGTGGAGTTTTTTTTCCCTGGGCCTCCGCTGAAAACGGACCTATGTCCAGTTGGACTCTTCCCGTCAACAAATGTAAATAAATAAAATAAATAAATAAATGCTGTATCTCATTTCCATTCTAGGTGTCTGCATGTCACCAGGATGTGGCCCTGCAGCAAGACCACAGGGTTTGGCAGTGTGGTGACACATCCACTATGTCATAGGCAGGGTACAGTATGTGCACGGTAATCCTCGATCTGTAATACAGTGATTGCATATGCCTCACAGATTATAGGGCTGAGGGTTGTACATAGGTATATGTACATCTGTTGTAGAATGGAGAATGGTACATGTTCTGGTTTGGATACACATCAGATTGCTAATAACCACAGCCACAGGGGATATTCATTAACCAAACACACTGAGATTACTACACACACACACACACACACACACACACACACACACACACACACACTTGACAGTACTGAGATCCATAGGTTCATTGCTTCATAGGTGTGTAGTAGGTGATTGGGCCTGAAGGCTCTACAAGGCTAGCCCAAGAGAATACCCTGGCATCAGGCCATATGACAATAGTCCCCAGTGTGGCTCAGGAGTATAGTCACTGGAGTGGTCCCCAGGGGTGGGTATTGTATTCCCCATCCACTCATCCTGATTTCTGTTGTGGGTGGCCAGTGATGTGCACTGCTTCCCATGTATGTATTTTTATTCTATAACATGGGCAGTGTCTGGCTTGTAGTGGGTGGGACAGGCCTAATAATGGGATTGTCTCTGTCGCTGTCTGTCTTTCTCTTCCCCACATCTCTGTGTGTGTATGTTTGACATATTATTTTATGTTGACCTTAGATATGTGTGTGTATTCCTATCCAGTGTGTGTGTGTGTGTGTGTGTGTGTGTGTGTGTGTGTGTGTGTGTGAAGTATCAATGGTGTACAATCTGGTGTGTGTGCACAGACAGCTGAGAATAATTGATATATGTAGTCCACTGTGTTGTAAGCCAAGGGGTTCATTTCTCCAAGTGAAGGAGCATGCCCAGTATGACCTTCTATATTGAGTGTGTGCATCCATTCCAGGGAGGGTTGGACTCCAGTTCAGGGTTTTGTGTGCTACAGCTACACCTAGCAAACTGTTTCTGCAGGATATCTGTAGATAAGTTGCCAATATGAAGACACAATGGGCTTAAAGTATGGGGGATACTGTAACTATTGCTGTCTGTGCTGCTTGTGTGACATGTTTGGTTGTAGCATATATATTCTGACATATGTACTGTTTACACTGTGATGTGTCATGTCATCAACTACTGACAGTTATCATTCTTTGCTCACAGTTATTTACTGGGAAATACAAGATGAATGAAGTTGAGACCAATATTCAGAGGCATATAGACTACACATTCTGGCACACAGCTGCCATTGTGGAGGGGTAGCTACAGACAATAGACTGCTGGTTCTGTGTAAATGGTGCAGCACCTTGTTAGTATGCTGATTGGGGTTCCCCTCCTTGTGTTTTTCTCAAATTGGCCATATCCTGCTGGGGCCATACCTCTCAGTTGTACAAATACATCCAGGTTATCCAGAGGCAGGACTTATATATCTGGTCAGTTTACCTTCACATTGTGGTTTACAAGCAGTTTTGTGGCTATTCATTCATGGGTTTGCAGTCGGGAGTAGTATGGGCGGACATTAGAGTTTCAGACTTCACACACCCTATGATATCCATGCTTCTACACCCCCCCCCCCGTTATTCTCTCCTCCACCTAACATTATGTAAGCAACATCTCAGAGGTATCCCTATAGTTGGGCCTTTATCCTAGTAGTATTTATGGCCTGATCCACAGTCCTTGCAATAGGACATGGGGAGGCATGCTACTGGCATTTGTCAACATGGCCTTACATTTGTTTTTTGTTTACTGTGTTAAGTTGTTAATTGGGACCCCCTGACATTCAGTACATTGGCACTATGGGTGAGGCATGGGCCTTTGCCAGAGGACTGTAGGCTGTTTGAGAGTGCTGCAGGCCATCTGTTACTGCATTTCTACATAGGATTGTGTGTGTGGGGTGGTGCACGCCTACAGACTTTAACATTTGAAATGACTGTACTGGTATTTTGGTTACTCTGTTGGCTTCCATTTCTTATTGTATTGTATGCAGACAGGAGGCATATCAATAGAGTACACATGTTAGATCTTAATGGCATATATTTCAGTTTCAGACTTCTTACCCTTCATAACTAGAATGCAACTGCCAGAACTGTTGTAGTATGTCTGTGTAGGTCTGGTGGGAAGCTGTTCACCATTGCCATCATTTGGGGGCCTTAGCCTGTTTTTTCTTAATGGTCATCTACACCTGTCATGCTGGGTGAGGCTGTTGGTGGATATGTGACCCTCATTGACATCCGTGTGTGTGACCTATTGACACCCACAGTTCTTTAGGCCATCACATGTACTGCAGTGGGGGTTGTCACCTTGTGTAGTGCTGCCTAGTATGTTGACACCAGTATTTGTTATGAATTTCCTGCTGTCCCTTATAGCTGTCTGCTGCTGTCCCATTCAGCCACCCAATTCCTTTGCATGCTTGCATCCATATCATACATACAAGTATCAGAACATACTACTCCATTCAGAAATTGATAGGAAGGGTGACTTACCTTGTTGCTGGGCCAGTATTGAGGACAGTGTTGGAGAGCTGACTATGTTGGATGCACATAGTACACTTCCTGTACAACATAAAACTCAGGTAGTGTCATGTTTGGCATCCCTTTTACTGTATGTGTGAGTCAGAGAGATTTATCATTCCCTGGGTCCCTACAGTGTAAGTGTGTGTGCTATGCATTGCCTCTTTGCCAAGGCCTGGGCATACTGTGCACACCCCCTTCTGCCTACAGGGACAGGCTCAGGATGTTCCTCCTCCAAGTCCCTCTGTGCCTGTGCTGGCCTTGGCAATGGTGTGGGGCTGTGTGGCCCTGCCCCATGCTTTTCCTGCTGCAGCTGTTTCCACAGGATCATATTGTGTAGCATGGCAGATACTATGAACATTTGTGTACATGTAGCTGGAAAGTACTGCAAGGCTTCACCAGATATGTCAAGACAGTGGAACCATGACTTGAGCATCCCAAACACATTCTCTACAATGATCCTGGTTTGTGCATGTGCCTCACTATGGTGTTCTTGTTCAGGTGTGTGCATTTCTGATGGGTGTCATCAGCCACATCTCCAGTGCATAGCCAACATCCCCCACTAGATGGCCATATGGGATGTCCCCCCTGGCAAACTCCTGATACAGCTATGAGTAATGCCAGATGTGGGAGTTGTGATAGCTTTCCGGGCTACCAGCACACACATTCATGATAATGCCCTGGGCATCACACATGACCTGGCAGTTGATGGAGGGGAAGCCCTTGCAGTTTATGTAGACCCTGCCCCGCTCCCCGGGTGGGGCTTTGATGTGGATGTGCATGCAGTCTATAGCACCAACTACCTCAGGGTATTCTGCTATACGGTGGAAGAGGTGCATATGTGTGGTCAGCACCTCACGGGCAGTAGGGAAATATATGTGCTCATTGGCATGTTGTGTCATGGCATCCAGGAACTGGTGAAGTACCCTGGATGCTGATGCCTATGAGACCCCCATGATATCTCCAGTTGGTCTTTGGAAGGTACCTGTGGCTAGTATTCTTAAGCCTAGACATACCTTTGTATTCACCGGGATGGGTTCCTTTCTATTAGTTGTGTGTGTAAGGCATGGCCGGCACAGCTCAACAATTTGCTGTAGAATGTCCCTGTCCACCCTATAGTGCTCTACTATCTCCAGCTCATGTAAGCCCTGGTAGGTTACCCTGGGTCTGTACACTCTTCTCCTCATCCTCACTGTGGGATGGTTGTCAGCATTCTCCTCCTCACCAACCTCAGTCTCTAGCACATATCGATGGAGTAAAGCAGCAGCAGCCTCTAACATTTTTAGTTAGCTTTGCCAGTTAAAAATCCCCCATGTGTGTACATCAGTGGCGTAGAGTTTGTGGGAAAAAACAGTCTGTAGGGTGTTTGCATAGTTTATATTAGTGTGCTGGGCTACTGCATGTGTAATTGGCTGATTCTGATATATTCCACCTGCCAGCTCTGCTAGTTTTCCTTGATTGCCTTCCTACTGCTGTTTCCCTTTCCCAATTCCTCCCTATTTAACCCCGAGGTGTACTGTGCATACCCAGTGCTCATATTTAAACAGTGCTGCCATTTCCTCTTTTTTTTTTTTTGGTTTATATCCCAGTGTGCGATGCGCACACCTGGTTAGGCTATATACACAGTACTCAGGCACATCTGACACACCCCTTCCTTAGCTGTGCTTAGCTAAGGGTAGACACGGGCCACAGAGCTCCAATGAGCTTACAGCATGCATGACACACCCCCTTTTGAAGTCATCCAGGTCTTAGACTTGCACTATTTTATTGCTGCACCTATACGGTTAGGTACAAGCTGACACTGAAGAAATCTGTGATTCAGTATAACTCCTCTCATTTGCATACCCCAGTGTGTAGGTCGTTAGTTACTGCACTTAAATGGACCTTTTCCCCTTGACAACCAATGCTCCCTGGTATTGTTTACATTCTGCATGCTATAGACTTAATTTTTTTTTTTTTTTTATTTTCAGTACAATCCCATTTGCACGCTGCTGCCCTAAGCTTAAATGGCCGAGATAAGCCAAAAATAAAAGTTTAATTTTAAACAAAATAAACTGTTTTTAATGCCAATAGCCTTATATTTGACCATTGGCATGTGTATTAAACATAATACATGCTTTTACAGGAGCTGTCATGCCTCTGTTTTGTCAGATGCAGAAATGTACTCAGTTATTTTCTGAATATATTTCTGCACTGACACTGTTCTAGCACGCAGACCTGGAAGCTTTCAGGATCACAAAATCACCTCATTTGCATGGTTTTCACCAGCAAATGAGGTGATTTGCATATTTGCCAGTTTTCCTTGCTAGAACAGTGTAGGGCTGCTCATGCACGTGAAAACGGCACTTTCCTGGATCGCTTGATAGCCATTTTCCATGTCGGAGCTCCTACACTGTTCCTGCATGGAAAATTGGCCTTTGTGAATCCCAGGGCTTGTATTAAGGAACGTAATACCCAGGCATGAACAGTACCTAAGCTTGATCAGGGAAGCTTTAGATTTCAGAGTAGGTGTAATTTTTATTACTAAGGCTTGTTCTTTAGTTGTTCACTTTTTTATTTTAATCATTATTGGTCAAAAATTTCTTTTACATCAATCTTTGCTTGTTTTCTTTATTTATCTAGGTGTCATTTTGATTTTATATCATTTATATGCATGTCAGTGTTTAGTAAGTGTTTAAGGTGAATTGTTGCTTCTGGCAGCAAATTCTAATTGTATGTTTGATAGAAAAGGGAACCTTTTTTCTAAAGAATAAAGAATTTATGCTTTTGCTAAAAGCTTTGAAAAATATAGACCCTCAATTTAAATTTAAAAACATAACTGAACATTAAAATAATTGATCATTCTTTTATACTTATTATTCTTACATTTTTGAACACAACATAGAATAGAAAGAGGTCTGCTCTTGTTGCTTAACTGTTGTATTAAGTGTGACTCATTGTGATCTCAGAGGTGTTAGCACATCAGGTCTTCCTGCCCATCACTGCTTCTTTAAGTTCTTGTAAATTCATAGTCATTACTTCAGTGATATTGTCAACCATATTAGCCTTTGCCACTCTCTCCTTCCTTTGACTTTAGTTTTTCCTATCTTCAGTTCCTTTTTCAGTGAATCCTTCCTTTCCTTTTTGTGGCCAAGGTATTTACATTTTACTTTTGCTATCAGACCTTCCTATAAACAATACAGATTTATTTACTTACGTCTAACATGATAGCAAGCAGACATGGTAAAACTGGCAGAGCATACTCCCCTTTACTCAGCCCTCATTATGACATTCATTGAGAATAATGCCCCCTTTTGGCATGTATCTCTCCAGGCACATACAACAACTGGCACACCTGTCGAGACACCTTACAAGAAAGATACAAGGCCTATACAACGGCAACCATTTGCAATATTGAGACTTGGTAAAATGAGTCCCAAAATACATAGACTACATGAGATGCCATTTCTCAGAATATGCTCATCTTCATTGTCACACAGAGAAAGAAGAAAGAAACCAATCATGGCCAAATGCATAAAATATGTCAAGTTTAATGGACAACTTCCATTGTAACATAAAAAACACAAAAATGATCAAAAGGATAAGCGCTTTTGTGTTATTAGATAACGCTTCATACGATCCATAAAAAATATTCATTGGCAATCATTTAAATAGAGAAAAAATGCCAATCACATACCATAGCATTGCCAATGAATACTTTGATATGGCCGTGACAATCTGTTTCTTTCTGCTTTCTCTTGTGGTGTATCATTTTGGAAATCGACTAACCTTAGCAGTAGCTGTGTGTATCTATTTGCTATGTTGTCCTTTTCTCTGATGTTTGTCAATTTCAGAGTTGGTCTATATAAGTTCAGGGGTGTAGAGTGTGCATGGGGGCTTGCCTCCTTGCAAAAAGAAATTCTAATGAGAAGAGCAATATTTGAAATTCGCTCTTCTCCTGTGTTTTTGATCTTTTTCTCGGTATGTCAGCACTCTGCATTTGGAGTGCCAACATTTTAGTAGGAAGCCCTAAACAGTATATCCTACATGGACCGCCTCAGAGCCCTTTTGCTATATTCATTCTCTTACAAACTGCTAGAGGTGATCTGTGTCTAATACACAAGACATCCTCTGACCTGTTAATGATGGACTTACATCACCTCTGCAAGTCAAATAGCATCAGAAATACTTGATCTTGGGACCTTAACCTCTTCAGCAACATTAATAACATAATTTAGAGGGACAAGTATATCTTGCAGAGGATATCACAGTTCTGGAACAGACTCCCCAGTTAAATTAAACAACGCTCATCCCTCATCATATTCAAGAGTAACCTGGATGAATGGATGGGAAATAGGAAATTTATTTCTGGACTCACCCCTTCACTACTAATAGACAGAGGTAGCTCCTAAATGGTTGATCCAATGTATGGGTTCCCTGCAAATATCTGTGTTTTGATCTAGTAGTGATCATTGGAGTAATATATAAATATAGATCTTGGAAAGGGTTAGGTGAATCTAAACTCCAATGGGATAAGTCAATTTTAAGCACTAAGTGAGATAACTGGCTAGGCTAAAAATGGCCTGCAAGTTAGTTAGCCTAGTACTAACCTATGAACCTATGAAGAGCCCAATGCACAAAACAATAAACAGTAAACAGCTGGAAACAGGGTGCCGCCTAGAAAATAGAACATACACTTTATTACCAAAAATGCAATGATGTTAATGGTTTTCACAAACAATCTTCTATGGGCAAATATCTGTGTGGCATTTTGAGCTGCATTTATTGATTATTTACTTCAGTATTGGCTAATATGACCTGTTTCCAGTTCACAAAATTCTGAAAAGTTTTCCTGAACAGTACAATAATCAAATATCAATTTTTGTTGCATGGGTTTTACTGTACTCAGTCACTCACAGTCATATGTTATTACTGGAGAAATGTATAGATCTGACTGCATAGATCGTTGTTTACAATGTGATATCTTTGCTGTCTGATATCTTATCGAAAATGACCATGATTTCCCTTGCAAGAAGCATGCATATTTTAATTTTATGACGCAATCACTGTTTATAGAGAATTTTGACCTTAGGAAAATAACATTTGCCAGTGCATCCACTTCATCCTAACCTATACAAAGAATTGACAGGACTAGATGACATAATCTCAGTTATAGGTTCATATGTTCATAGATAAGTACTAGGCTAGCTGCCTTTGTGGGTTATTTTAAGCCTATCCAGTTTCCTTTTTTATGCTCGAAGTAACCTATCCCATTTGGTTATACACTGGCCATATCCATCCCATGGTCTATAATTATATATTACCCTTAATGAGAGTAACTAGGATCACACCATAGATAATTTACAGAGACCCATACATGGGATAAACCATTTCGGTGCCACATCTGTCCATTAGTAGTACAAGGGGCAGTCACGGGGTAAAATTATGTTTCTCACCCATAGATCGAAGTTGCATTTGAATATGGACAAGGATAAACTTTGTTTTACGTGGATGGGGAGTCTGTTCCACAGCAACAGCATGCTCTGCAAGATATCCATGTTCCTCCAAACATTTTTCTTTTTTTTTTTAATTTTTTTTTCTGTCCACCTGGACCTGATTTGTACCAGCCCAGTCCCTAGTGCCTCATATCCATGCTGGGTCTACCGGATATCCACCTACCCACAGGATTTGCTCCAGTAATGCTGTTGCTTGTTGTGGATCCTAAAGGTATCTTGGGAGCTTGCCTCATTTGTGCTTCCATCCAGGGTTTTTTGTTTATGCCTTGCCCTTTTTCTTTTCCTGACTCCACCATGCTTATTGAGTGTATCAGAGAGCAACTTCACTTAAAGAGCACCATCAATGACTGGCCTCTCACACAGGTCGAGCAGACGCATCCCTTCCCTGCCACTCCATCAGTCACCAGAGACACTAATTGGACTGGGGTCTGCTGGGCTGTAGTCAGGGCTTTATCCTTGTACACAACTGAAGCAACCCCTTAGTTATTAAATGTTAGGCAAAAAAAACAGTTTTTCTCTTTCAACTTTTACCTTTATCAACAGTTTTTTCAAATTCTCCTTGCTTTCAGCTATTAGAGGTATCAGCTGCATATCTGAGGTTGTTAATATTTTTCTTGGCAATACTCAGTCTTTCACCTGATTCATGTAACCAAACATCTTGCACCAAAAGTACAACATATATGTTAAATAAATAAGGTGATAGTATGCAGGTCGGTAGCACTTCTTTCCCAGTCAAATAATTGATTCCATATTCAGCTCTAATCATTGCTTCTTTGTCTGGATATAGATTCCTCAGAAGGCAAACAAAGTGATCTGCTATCTTATGTTTTCTAAGAGCTTGCCACAGTTTGTTATGGTTGATGAAAGGTTTTAGAGTACCCAATAAAGAAAAAGTAAATGTTCTTTTAGTATTTTCCTTTCTCTGCTACCCAGTGGATGATGGCAATTTGACCTCTGGTGCATCTATGTCTTCAAGAAATATCTTATACATCTCAAAGTTTTTGCTTTGTATATTGCAGGAATCTGGCTTCCATGAATTTATGTATTACATCACTGACATGTTAAACAGGTGCAAATATTTGATACTTTAATCACTTTTTCACAAACCTTTTTAAGAGTGGAATATAAGTGTTATTTTTCTAATTCAGTTGCCACTGTTATTTCTAAATTTTCCTGCCAATTACAAGAAAGACTTAAAAACATAATTTTGCAAGATTTTAAACAACTCATCTGTAATCCCATCACATCCTGCAGTCATATTATTAGAAAGGCTTTCTAGGACCTATTTGACTTCATTCTTAATGAAGTCTTGCCCTAGGTCAAAGAAACTATCCTTGTGCTGGTGGTGGTGTTGTATAATAGCCTGACACATTTTCTTAACATATGTTTCTCCTCTCTAAAACTGTAACTGCTTCAGAAACAGATAAACTTTACAGACACTCATGGAGATTCATAAAGCACTGTTCACCTTAGGGACTCCAGTAAAAAGGTCTTCTTTCCATGATGCAGTTGTTTTGCAGTTAAGGGACACATTAGCCACAATGACCTCATTAGTGGCTAATTTAGATATCTCTAAATCACCATTCACTACCCTTGATTTCAGATCAGCATTTTCCTGCAGTAGTTAACAGTGATAGTAGCTGCATTGTATTAGCACAGGCACGCCGCATTCACTCTCTTTCATACAATCATACAACACACACACACACACACACACACACACACACACACACACACACACACACACACACACACACACACCTACACTACCCCCTAAGTAACCCACCTACTGCTGCCTCTCTGGCACATGCACACTCACATGTTATTTCACACATGGAATCCTTCACTTGCACTCGTGTACACGTCCCCTAACATTACCTGACAACCAAACTCCACAGCACTTACCTTTATCCTGATGGATGAACATAGGCTTTTGACAATGGTCATTACCATGAGCAGCAAGGAGCGACACTGTTAAACTTTGTGCAGCTGAGCAATCCATAAATGACTAACTGCAGGCAGTTCTGGGGGAGAGCACATGCTTAAATAGCATCTGCTTCTCCCCTGGAATGTCTCATTAGCATCTAGCATGACATCAGAGGCAACCCACTACTCTGCTGCACATTTTTCTGCTAAGTGTTGATATTTAAATAACTCTGAACTGCATTTTTATATAAGTTATACTTCTAATAGCTATAGTACTGATGAACTAGATAACTTTATACAGAATATTAGCCAGGAACTATCAGATGAATTTGTGCAGTATGCTAAAATACTTTAGTATCTTTGAGACTGATAATCATATCAAAATCTCAGAGTTGTATTCACAAACATGGTATGCAGTTCATACAGTGTATGTTTTTGCAGCAGAAAGTGTGAAAAAAATAGTACACAAATCATATATATTGGCAGTAGTGCTCTACAGCCCAAGTGCCCCATGCACAATATATTGACAGCAAAACTTTATAAATGAGCTCAGGAGCACCACAAATAGAGGAGACATGCCTCATAATGTGGAGTAGTTTTTAGACTGCCTCATGGTCTTCATGGACTACTCAGTACAATTTCTGGAATCTCAGTTTAAGAGTACCCTCATGATACTAATGTTCCATAACATTTGCTGCAATACCAAGTGTCTACAGGACAGCGAATGTCACACATATTGCAAAACGCAAACCACAGGTTGATGCTGCAGCAACATACCTTAGTAGTCATGGGTAGCACTCTATACATTTTCAGGTAGTATGCGATAATGCAGGTCTATATCACATAGTCGAAGTCTTATAACTTTGAACACGTAATGTTCGAACCATTATGTTCGAAGTTACAAAACTTTGACTATGTATATAAAAAAAAACAAAGGAAAACAAAATAAACTGTTTTAAGCACCCCCCGCTACTTAAGTATACCAACTTCGAGATCGCACCCCATTGAACAGAATGGAAACCTCCGCTTATGGAGATTTCCATTCAAATGCTCAAACTTTTACAAATTCGAACTTATGGTCTCGATCATATGAGGTTCGAACTTGTAAAAGTTCGACTATGTGATAGGAACCCCGATAATGCAGGCTACATCATCAGTGTCTGTGTTTGTGTGTGTGTGTGTGTGTGTGTGTGTGTGTGTGTGTGTGTGTGTGTGTTTGTGTGTGTGTGTGTGCGTGTGCGCCCTACCCAGGAGACAAACATGAATGTGCCAGTGTCCTATACTGCACTTTCAATTCTATACCTGCAGAGATTAACTTGAGCTATAGTTACTATCATGGTGTTAGGTGACCACAGACACCAGCACAGAAGGTCCTTAACCATACACAACACCATGGATGAAATATCACTGAAAACATCTTCAGCCAGATTGTGATACATTTTTACTATGTGGATAGCCATGTTGGCACCTTCCATTATACTTTTGTGAAGGCCTGCTGTATATTTATTTGCCTGCTGTATCCCATATAACATAATGCACAGCAATATGGAGCTATATATAAATGGTTTTACTTTACTTGTGTTTATGGATCTAATGAAGCACAACTATGTATGAAAGTGCTTATCCTGTCTTTTTGCAATAAAATTGTGTGTGGTATCAGCCATGGTGGATGCTTGGTTTATTATTTCTTCATTAATGTAAATGAAATATGATGCTATGTTATACTAGTATGGCTATCACTTCCCCTACAGAAAGCTACATTTGTATTTGCAGCAACAGAATGTGTGTACAAATGTTAGCAAGGGATTAGAACTAGTATATTCATCACTTCCCATGGCAACAGCACCAGGAATAGGAACTCACAGTGCCCACAAGAACCTGTAGATTTGTGATCTACATTTGTCTATTGTGATGGGTGCCACCTAGAACATTTCTTCAGCTCCCAACAGAACAGGCAACATCAGTTGATTACCAGCAGTCCTAGCACAACCATTCCCCAGGGAGGATGTCAGATACATTGACAAGGTAAAAATGTCCCTACCCCTTCTATTATCTGTGGCAAATGTGGGCATGCAACATATATTGTCAGCCTGGGGGAGGTTATAGTAACACATGGAGGCTCCACCAGTGTCTGTGGTGAAACAGTAGCTAGTTTTGACATGGACAGTGAAGACACAGCTGATATCTGGGGTGGCAAAATTGTGGCTATCTGCGAGCTGTGAAATGGAGGCTGCTGAGGTTGCACAGTATTGACCTGCATCCCCACTGAAGGTTGTACTAGCTGTGTCATTCTGGTGACAGCATAACAAAGCCTTGCAGTGCTGTCAGTCATGTAACCTCATTGCATCACCGTGCTGTTGAGTATCCTAAACAGGTAAGAGTGGCCATGGAAAATCTGTACAAACTGTTGGAGTGGAATTCACTCAAGAGACTGAATTGCCCTAATAGAGCACGTAATTCAAAATGATATTCAAGGGCTTCAGCAGCATAACTTTTGCTTGCCCCTGTCTGTGGCACCTTGTGCTGCTGAACCTTCCATCGCATTCCTTAGCAAATGTAAAGTATGGCATACAGGCATCCCCTATCTGGTTGTCGCTATCCTGTAACACAGCAGCCCTGCTAGTGTGCATAAGAATCTGCTAAGGAGAGGTGTCTGCTGACCTACATCAGACAGCTGTCCCCCATAGGACTCCTCATTGTGTCCATGGGAACTCATGAAGACTGCAGGATGACTACCCTCTGCATATTTTGCTTCCACTTTGTCTGAGGGTAAAGCAGGTGGAGAGTTATTAGCTCTATCACAGGTGACAAGTTTGTTGTTGGTGTCCAGGACATGAGTATAAGATGCATCCTGTGGCCAAACCAGTGAAGTAAAATCAGCTTCAGATCTGTCACTAGTGACATTTTCTCCCTGATGTTTATGAGCCTCACAGAACTGGAAGTAACTGAAGAGACTATGGTGGGCTCTCCATTGTAAAAATATATATGTTAAAAACTGCAACATTCCACCCCATATGGAAAAAAGCAGAGAAACTGGAACATACCATGTGAACCTAAAGGAGACACTCCACCAGGTCCATAGCCAGGAATAGGGATGTATGCACTTGCAGCAGTCATCCCTGCAGAGAGATGTTTGGAAAACACATGGTAGATATTAGGATATCTACAGCAGCACCACCTATACAGTCGTATCTATGTGTACAGATAGGGCAATATGTTTATGTAATACTTGCAGAGGATGGCCTGTGGGACACAAGTCACATACCATGGTACACTCTCAACATACTAATGGTTACATGTTTTAGCACATCTATTTACTTTCTACTACAGTTTGAATATCGCATTTGTACCCCCTGTACAAGGACCATTGACTTCCTCCCCATCCTCCACACTCCAATGAATGTAAACTCACTAAGGCCATCAGCTTCTTATCCACCTCTGTAAGGCACATTTGTAACATTCAATGTTATGAGATACAATGACTGAAATTTTCAGTGTTATGTGGTCTCGTTGTTCTAACTTTTCAGTGTTCTGTGTTTTTGACGTTATGGTCTCGATGTTTTATGGTTCAATGTTATAATAAATAAGTATTTTGAAGTAGATCCATATATATATATATATATATATATATATATATATATATATATATATATATCATAGGATCATAGGAGGTTATTAGGCTATTGGCCCTGAGGCCCTTATAAGCCTAGCCACAAGTTTAGCTCATGTTTAGACAAATCAGCACTTGATGCCCCTGTCCAGCAGGGACATGGGTGGAATCCCAGGGGTACATTTTCTGGTTCTCATCCAGTTATCCAGGTTGTGCTTAAAAAGGGGTAAAGTGGTACTCTGCTTGATGTGGAAATGGAGTCTATTCCATAGATGCGGGAGTCTCTTGAACACAAATCTGTCCTTCCAGCAAGTCTTGTTGATGTCACAGACCATGTTGAGGCTGCGTGTGTGGGTTACTCAAGTGGAACTTGACTTGCAGTCCCATCAAGGTGGGGTTTGTGAATGCCTTGTATGCTAGACAGAGGTCACCTCTGAGGAGTCTGTATGAAACCGAGTAGAGAGATAGGGCTTTTAGCCTATCTGTGTATGGTAGATTGAGGCCCTGGATTCTCCTGGTGAGGAACCTCTGTAGTATCTCCAGCTGCTGCATGTGCTTTGTGAGGTACATGCCAAAAAGGGAGTAGTACTCAAAAATGGGCCTTATAAGAGAAGAATACAGGGATGTTATGACCTCCTTGTCTCTGGATGAGATACCCTTACTTATGAGGTGGGCCATGTAGAAGGCTTTCAGAGCAGTGGAAGCAACATGGTGGTTAAAAGTCAGGTTGTTATCATCTTGGGTGCCCAAAACCCTCAAAACTGATTGAGTGCTTAGGATGCTGTTATTAATGTGATAATTTGTGGGGACGTCACTCTCCCCAAAGGGGATGATGATGCATTTTTTTGGTATTCAGCTTGAGGCCATGTTTCTGGCACCAGTCATTTGTCTGAGTGAGACCCTTTTGGAGGATGTCCACATCACTAGGGGAATTAATGACACCACCCAGGTGTGTGTGTGTGTGTGTGTGTGTGTGTGTGTGTGTGTGTGTGTGTGTGTGTGTGTATCTATATATATATATATATATATATATATATATATATATATATATATATATATATAAAACCACACTGAAGCTATATCATGGCCTTTAGGATGGCGGGAAACCACATCTATATATACTAAGTTCTATTCTAAACAGGTCTCTCCACTAATAGATATATTAAGTCCTATTTAAAAGGCTGGGTAATGCCTTTTAGCATTCTCGCTAACCACGAGGATGCTTATGCCATATGCTGAATCAATTAATGTGTGGATTCCCTGTCCAAAGGCTAGTGTAGACTTTAAGCCTGCTACCAGCCCTAACTCTCATTCAAGTGACAATATATAGCAATTCCTGACTCTTTCTACACATTATTTCTGATTTTGGCTGCACTGTTTTTTTCACATGTATTTGTGTCAGATGATTATTTTAAACTAATGAGTTACATGCTATCCTACTGAGCCTACAGAGTATAAACTGCTAGATATTTGATATAAGAAACTACATGCTGTCTTATGATACTGGTAGCTTCTAATGAATCAGTGAATGTTCAATTTTCTAACTGTTATAACTATTGTCCTAATATATTTTTTGTTGATGTTAGCTTCTTGCTACTTACCACCACTGTTGTCTCTCTCTCTCTCCCACAAGTACCCTGCTCTTCACTGTGCTGTTCCAGACCATATTTTTCTGAGAATCTACCTACCTGGTGACAAAGGACCCATCCAACAAATAGCCGTGGCTTCCTCTCTCAGCCTCTACTCCCTGCTCCCACTCTCAAGGATATAAAAAAGTATGTTATCTATGTCCTACCTGTAAAACTTACTACCGTCCACTGTTGCTTCAGGGGTTCAAAAGCTCACCCTGAGCCTGGTCAGCCAGCAGCCTCTCCCCCCCATACTAGCTACCTTGTACACTAAACTCCTACACCACCTCTTACTACCTCTCTTACTAGCTTTTCTCCCTCCCTTAACTGGCCCTAAACCTACCCCTCTTACTGTATTTGCTTGTAATTCTAGCTTTGCCCAGTAGGTGACACTCCTGTCCCTTCTATAAATTCTCCTGCTTACCCCTTTGTTATTCTGTTTGCTTTACACTATACTGCTCTGACCTAGAACTACTCTGTAACTTCACACTGCACCCTTTATTTTAACTTGCTACACTTCCCTGTTTTCTTATTCACTCCATACTTATCCCTGCTCCTTCCCACTTCAGGCTTACTTCTCTTACCTTCAGTATTCAGCTCTGCTGACTGATTGTTTCTCCTCTAGCTGCTCCTTTGCCTGTTTCTATCCACTCCGTTCGCCCTGTGGGCTCACTCAGCTCCCCTATACTACCCCCAATTCCCACCCACCCCAGAGGTTCTAGACTTATACTTCACTAACCACTCCCCCCTTCCTTCTTATCCTTTCACTTACCTCACCATCTCCAGGCCACTCCCTTAGCTCTCTCTCCTAATTAGAACTATTCAACTCCCTTTCGTACCACCCCCTGCCCTTACTATCTATCCACTACATTACTTTCCTTCCCAAGTCTACCACATTTTCAACCTCCTCTAATTTCTTACCTATTTATTTTATACCCTGCTCTATCCCTTCCATAACTCTCTTCTTCTTTCTACAACACCTACTTACACAATCTATTCCCTACTTAAAACTACTTCTTACCATGGCCCCAACAAATAAACATATTTTCTCAAACATACTACTCTTAACCACCACATTGGCCTGTCTTACCATACCTTACTTACTCACCACCTTTGAATATCTTTCTCTCCCTGAACAAAAACCATTACATCCATCAAACACTAACACCCTCTTTCATCTTTTCCTTTAATCACAGCAACGTAACCTGTAATTCCAACTATATGCTACCAAAATTTCACAGAGCAACCCACATTAGCTATTTATCTTCCAAAAAGACTCTTAATAACCACTATAAACTCCTTAAATCTCTACAATACCCTCAGCAACACCCCCTCTTAGATGGTGATATTCATCCAAACCCTGGCCCCAATACTAACTATACCAATAACCCAACCAATTTAACATTGCCTATAGTCCCGACACTAACAAAATCATGCAACTCCCTCTTCATAGCTCACCTTATCATTAGAAGTATTAACAATAAAAATTCCCATCTACATGCTCTCCTTGATGTACACTCATTTGACATACTATGTCTTACAGAAACTTGGCTTAAACCATCTACTCTAGACCAGGAAATTACCCCTCCGTGCTATAACATCCTTAGAAATGACCGTAAAACCAAAAAAGGTGGAGGTATAGCCATTCTGTATAAATCTAACCTCCAAATTTCCCCCATTAATGTGCTTCCATCATTTGCCACCAATTCTGAAATCCTAACTGCCAAACTCCAAATCAATAACTCCAAATCTATCTATCTACTTTGTATGTATCTAACCCCAGGTAATAATACCAATACTCTTGAGAACCTACTCAATCACCTCTCTACCCAACTACCCCAGGAGACCATTGTACTAGGTGACTTTAACATAGACTGGTCCACTTGCAGTTCTATGAATCCTACCAATCACATAAACTTCTTTGGTTTTGCACAATTAATAACAACTCCTACAAGAATCCACAAACCTAGCAATAAGGAAACTACTCTGGACTGGATCCTTATTAATAGCCACCCTGAAACTTATACTCCAGGAACCCTTCCAGATGACATTAGCGACCACATGCTTACCTACATTATTAGACAAAAAGTCCATATTCCAACTACTCATAACCTCAAAACCTCCCGCTCAAAAAAATTCTTTAATCCAGACAGCTTTCTAACCAAATTGCAAGCATGTGACTGGTCACCACTAACCCATCTAGAACTTAATGAATCCGTTACTTACTTTAATACTAACTTTCTTCAAATCCTTGACTTCCAAGCACCTTATCGCACTACTAGAATAAGAACAAAATCTGCCCCATGGCTCACAAAACAAACTAGGCAGAAGATACTCCTTGGAAATAAAATCTGGGCTAAATGGAGAGCTAACAAATGCCCAACAAACCACCTTCACTATAAACAGCTAAGAAATGCCACCAAGAAGGATATTCTTAGAGATAAAAAAGATTTCTACCTTCAACTACAACAAACCAGCCAACAAACTCCTCAAAAATTTTGGTCTGGAATAAACACACTTCTTTGGCTAGGCCACACCACTACTCCAGACCCAACTGGTTTCAACCATAATAACTCCAACCAGATCCCTGATGCCTTTAATAACTGCTTTACTGAAGCCATTCTAACCCTGGCTAATTCTTTATCACCTTTCACTACTTCCCAAACTAATACCTGCAATACTTCACTGCCGACCTTTCAGATACAACCTGTATCTACATCCCTCATCTGTAAGCTACTTCAAAAACTGAAACCTTGCACCCCTTCTGCTGACCATCTCCCATCTGAATTCCTACAAATAGCCACAAAAGCCATAGCCTATCCCATCTCCATCCTTATCAACAGAACTATCTCAGAAGGCAAAATCCCTGCTCTATGGAAGATTTATTTATTTTATTTATTTATTTTATATTTGTTGACCGGGCTAGTCTAGCTGGATATATGTCCATTTTCAGTAGAGGCCCGGGGAGATAAGCTCCAAACTTCAATAACAGTATATATCTACAGAAGTAAATACATGAGATCAACTACATTAATAATAACTAAGGAAGTATAGCTAAAAGTGGTTACAGGTATATAGAGTATATAACACAAGATATTGACTAAACATAATACAATTTATCATGAAGCTGTGTTTTAACTGTTCAGAAAAGGAGATAATAAAGCAAATAATTTAATTCTAGATAAAGGAGGAGAGGAAAGGAAAGTAAGATTGGAACAGAAGATGAGTAAGTAAGTTCTAATCAAGAAGATTGGAACTTTTGTGAGAGTATACTAATAGGAAGGTTAGGTAGTGGAGGAAGAATGGTAGTAGAGTTCTGATGAGAATGTTACTGAGCTGAGATAGTGAAGTAGAAACAGGTAGCTAGAGCATATAAGGTGAGGTTGAAACAAGTAGTGAGAGTGTGTAGGTTAGTCAGGTTTAGTACAGGGGCACATCCAATGAGTTTTAAGGAAGAGCTTAAGTTTATTTTTGAACAAGGAAATAGAGGGGAGTGTTGAAAGTTCAGTGGGGAGTGAGTTCCAGATTTTCCCAACAGTGTTAGTGAAGAGAGAGTCTCCAGCTCTATTGTTTGATTTGACAATATTTATGAGGAGTTTTTGAGAAGATCTTAGGGATCTCAGGTTATTGTAGGGATGAATAAGGTTAGATAGTATGGGTGTCTAAGCAGGTTGATAAAGAATTTTATGGGCAATGGTCAGTTGATTAAATTTCAGCTGTTGCTGTAATTCAAGCCACCCTAGGTATTTTAGATTAATACAGTGGTGTGTTTTAAAAGGGTTACCAGTGGCAAATCTGGCTATGTTGTTGTAGGTGTATTCTAGTTTCTTAAGGTTATTTTTGACAGGTTAGTGAAAATGGGAGAGGCATAGAGTAGGGTAGAGATTAGATGTGTGCGGCGATAGTTATTCTAGTTGCAGGGGTGAGGAAGGGTTTGATCCTATATAGAGAGCCTATTTTTCTGTTAGTTGTTTTCAAGATATTATTAATATGAGTGTCAAAGTTAAGGTTGTTGTCTATGGTGATACCTAGCAGTTTGGTAGTAAGATCCTGGGATATAATGGTGCTATTATTGGAGGTTATAGTGAAGTCAATTGGTGGGGATTTATTAGTAGGTGTAAAAAGTAGAAGTTTAGTTTTTTTGGGATTTAGTAAGAGACAGCGTTTTGTAAACCATAGTTCTACTGAGCTAAATAAGTTCTGTGTAAGGAAGTGAAGTTCAGATTCAGATTTGGCTGAGCATATAAGTGTAGAATCATCTGCGTATTGTATGCATGTAGCTTGGGGAACTGCTTCGTGAAGGTCATTGATGAATAAGGAAAACAGGAGTGGGCCTAATATGGACCCTTGAGGGACACCAATATTAACGGGTAGTTGGGTCGAAAGAGTGGTATTCCAGAGCACAGCTTGATGTCTGTTATTTAAGTAGGATAGGAACTATTTTATGGCTAGAGCATCAAGTGACATAGATTTCAAAATGTTTATGAGTATATTGTGATTTACCATGTCAAAAGCTTTGGACAGGTCAATGAAAAGCGCAGAGGAGAGCATGTTAAGGTTGCGGTTTTTGTTGATGGTGTCCATGAAGGAGAGGAGGGCGGTAGTGGTGCTGTGGGAAGGTCTGAAGCCATGTTGGGAGTTAGAGAGCAGGTTTTTATGGAGAAGGTGGTCTAATAATTGCCTGTGGATGCATTTTTCCATAACCTTAGATAAAGGGGAGAGTAGGGCTATGGGACGATAGTTGGAAAGGTCAGTGGATATCCCACATCATCCCTCTACACAAAGGTGGTCCTTCTACTGAGCTTTCAAACTATCGCCCTATTGCTTTACTCTCCCCTTTAGCTAAGATCATGGAAAAGTGTGTTCACAAACAATTACTTAACCACTTACTACAAAATAACCTACTTGCAAACTGCCAACACGGCTTTAGACCATTCCATAGCACATCGACTGCCCTCTTATCCTTTACCGACTCTATATATACAAATTATAACAATAACTCTTTTTCCTCTGCACTATTTATTGACCTGTCGAAGGCCTTCGATATGGTTAACCATAACTTACTAATAGGCAAACTAAATACCCATTCTCTCAACCCTCAAGCTATACAATGGTTTAGGTCTTATCTGAAAAATAGACAGCAAGCAGTACTTTGGCAGAACAATTTGTCTTTGCTACTACCAGTTAATACTGGAGTACCCCAGGGCTCTATCCTAGGTCCCCTATTCTTTTCTTTATTTATTAACAATCTACACATGAACATACCTCAAGCCACCTGCATTCAATACGCTGACGACTCCACCTTAATCTGTACAGCTAAGAATATAGCCACTCTCCACTCCCTTACCCAAACTGTTTTTCAAAATGTTGAAAACTGGTTTATACAACACTGCCTCCACCTAAATCCCCCAAAAAACTAAACTACTGCTTGTTACCCCTACTCACATATCACCTACTCCTTTCTTCACTATTACCTCTAACAATGGTACCAACATTACCCCAGATACTACAACCCGCCTACTAGGTGTAACAATTGATAATCGTCTCAGCTATGATGAACACATCAACTCCTCTATAGTGTCTGTTAACAAAAAACTTGGTACCCTCTATAGAATCAAACCCTTCCTTACCCCTTCTGCGAGGAAAACTATTGCCCAAACCCACCTCAGTTCTACCCTTTTCTATGCCTGTGTTATATATACTAACCTTTCCAAAAACAACCTCTCTAAACTATCCACCTGTTATAATAGCATAGCTAGATTCATCACAAGCTCCCCCTTTAAAACTCACCACTGCCTTAACCTCAAACAACTAGGATGGCTAGAATTGAAAAACCATATATTCTGTCAACAATTACTTATTACTCAAAAGATCCTATACCACCCTAACAACACCCCTATCTTCACCAATCTAATTACACCCTATACAAATCTATCCACACTCCGCTCTGCTAAGAAGCTTCTAGTTTCCTCAAATAAAGCTAATAACAAAGCTGGGGATTCACTCTTCTCAAACACTTCTGGAAAAATCTGGAACCAGCTTCCCTCAGAATTATCTACCCTTGCCTCTACTTCTCTTTTTAAAAAACATCTTAAAGAACATCTAAAAACTCATTGGCTTTGTCCATGCACTAACCCAGACTGATATTTTCTTCACTTTTTCACTTACCTCTTTCCCTACTCCTTTAACCTAAGTCTCCAAAACAAGTTACTACACTTTCTTTCAATTATGAGAATAACACTTGTGTTCTCTTCCCTACCTGAGATTTGTTCATACCTTCTACCGTGTTTTGTATAATTATTTAGTAGAATTTCTACTAAATCTGCTATAATTTAAAAATGTATTATTATTACCCCTTTTAGACTAATACTACTCTGTACTGTATTCCTGTATGTTTCTATACATTATTAACTGATGTAGTTCAAAAATGTATTATTATTACTCCTTTTAGACTAATACTAGACTGTACTGTAATCCTTTATGTTTCTATACATTGTTAATTTTGTCATTGTTCATACGTGGAGCTTTTCTCCCCAGG
This sequence comes from Protopterus annectens, assembly GCF_019279795.1. NCBI lineage: Eukaryota > Metazoa > Chordata > Ceratodontiformes > Protopteridae > Protopterus > Protopterus annectens. Next base: position 383,540,754 of record NC_056729.1, read on the forward strand.
CCTCTACTGAAAATGGACATATATCCAGCTAGCCCGGTTAACAAATGTAAAATAAAATAAATAATAAATATATATATACATATATATATATATATACATACATATATACATATATATATATACAAATATATATATATACATACATATATACATATATATATAATATATATATATATATATATATATATATATATATATATAAACATATATATACGGTTTCACTTCAGTATACCGAAATACTGAAATATCAAAAGTTATATGGCCAAGACCATATTATCAAAATTTCAGCATTCCAAAATATTGAAAAAAAAAAACAATAAACACAATGTTTCTGCAGGGGGGGGGAACCCCCTCTGCACCCCCACCCCCCTACGTAAATATACCAACTCCGAGATCATGCTACAGTGGAGGAAAGGGAAATCTCCTATTCAGCGCCATATGTGGAAGCGCAGAATGAGAGATTTGCTACGTCCTTACTATCATGCAATCATGGGGATGGTATATTTAAGTGAGGGGGTACAGGGAGGCTTGCCCCCTGCAGAAACGTTGTGTTTATTGTTTAATTTTTTTTTTTGCAGCACTTCAGTATTTCAAAATACTGAAATTTCGATAATATGGTCTCGGCCATAAAACGTTCAGTATTTCAGTATACTGAAGTGAAACCATATATATATATATATATATATATATATATATATATATATATATATATATACATACATACACACACACACACACATATATAATCCCTATCTCTATCTGTATAGATAGAGAGATAGAGAGGTGTTATATGATTCATATCTGCACTCATTTTGTCATGCACTAAAAATATGGTAATATTTGTTGGTGGTATAGTTGCTTGAACTATGTAATGGTTCAACTACAGCAGACTGACAGTTAGATAATTCAAAATTTTCTCTTTTGTACTAGGTTATGTGACCCTGGTATTAGTATATTTAATTTCTTAGCGTGTTTTCTGTTTTAGATTAGGTAATCATAACTGTAACCTATTGGTTTACCATATTTCCAGTGTATAAACCAATGTACCCCATCAGCAGATACTTAGTTTTATTCTTTCTGCAAATCACAAATTCTTCTAATTATTATGATCTGAGAAGTTGGAATTTTCCTGGTTACATGTTTTGGATGGCAGCTATCTAGGGGGAAAATGTGCTCTTAAAATTATTTTGTATAAATAAGAGTACTAACATTTTTATCCAGTAGATAGAGAAACATATAATCTAAGAAATTGATTCTAAATAGCTATGCCTGAAGACCAAAATTAATTCCAAAGGTATTAGAATTAATACATTCCTTGAAATTTAACAAATCAGAGTATTAATCCTTCTTGATTAATCAACAATTATCCAGGTATCTGTACTACATATCTATTTTTTCCAGAAAAGGATGGTTGTTGTTGGCATCACAAATATATATTTTTTTTCTTAAAGAATCTATAAAAACGTTTATATGTTTGAGGTTAAAAACTGTTCTAATAGCTTTAACCTTAATTTGTAAAACATCTTTCTGAAATAAATTACATTGAGTAACCATACTAAGTCTATTAACTCAAATGTACAGAGGACAGACAGGTTTAATCAATATTTAAGAGCCTCAATCCCACCCTAATGTAGAAGAGAACTAATATCCAAAGTGCACCGGTACCACTGCCATTCCCCATTAATGTCAGTCATTAAATTAACAAAGTCAGTAGTGTCCTTAATCCTATCTGGTAACAATGACAATAATAGTCACTAGTTCCCAGTATATTAATATTCTATGTGACAGTGTGCTTGGGTTCAGAGATCTACTGAATTTTAACACTCAATATATTTTGTTTCTTAAAGGCATGCTTTTGCCACTTAAGGGTGCCAGAACTTTGACAGTACATTTGAAAAAGTATATTAAATCAAACCAGTTCTTAAACACAAACTACATGGAAAATATAATAACTTAATGTGTAAACAATATCAATATTTAAATAAGATGCAATCATTTAAATAAGCATGTTACATTAATCACATATATAAAATATTTAAGGTGGGTAAAAATTAACAAATACTTGCTAAAGTGATTTAAAGCTGCACAGTTTGGTAGCCTTGGTAAATTAGAAGGGTTTAAGGTCTACCTGTAGCGGCATAAGGATAGGCTCATTTGAAGCTGATTCAAGCTTATTCTGGCCTGTTCCAATTCAATGCTGCCTGTCAAAGTAAAAGTGTGCTTCACTGCTGTTGCTTTCCTTTAGATTGATCAAGATAAAGAAAGTACGTGTCTATTGCTACATACAGTGGTGGATCTAGAAATGTACAAAGCAGGGCGTGTGTCTAGCTTGATAACTCATTTCTTGCAAGAAAACTAGTTTTTATTTTAGTACAGAACATCAAATATTAAGCCATAACAGTAATCAAAGTTATGTCTTAATAAATCTACAAATATGTTTGAGGGTTATTAGAAAACAGAAACAAAACTAATATAAGCTAATTGCTTATTTACACTATTTACATTGATTAGTTTGAAGTGAAATTGAGAAGTTAAGAAATCATCTATTATTTGCTAAAATCTAATTTTCTTTTGACCTCTAGACTTTTCTTTTCCTGTTATGTCTCTTAGTTACTTTCATTGGATTGGAATGTATATCTTAACCATTTCTTTTTGTGTTTACTTCTGCTGTCCTTCCAAGCAGAGTTTCCTACATTTTCCATCAACTCACTTATCAACAACTCAAGATTCACTCTGTTAATTCCTACCATCCTTTTCTAGATGTGGGCAAAGAATTTCTTTGTTAAAAGAAAGATCATACCTAGTAAAATCTTACATTGCCTTGTTAATTTTATCTGATCTCATATTCCTAATAAGAGTAATTAGGGAGTAAGAGCAATTTTCCTTTGCTAACACTTGACATACTAACTTTCTGTTCAATTCTTAAGTTATATTTATAAGACAGAAGTAAAAACTATGCATCCCGGTGCCTAACTCACCTGTATTACATCTCCAACATTCTACATTCACAGTATTTGTCTAAGCACTTCCAGCTAAACATTATACATTTCCTTGCTCTGGTTACCTCATTCATCAAAATGTCAAGCTGCTCATCCAGTATCTAGTTGTTTCCTCATATGTCTCTCCTGGTCTGCCTTCATTTTATCATAAGCTAAAAAATTTACTAGAAATAAAGCTTTGTATCATTTAGATATCATTTTGATATATTTTTTTGTCAACACTCCTCTATTATTCCTTAATTTCCTATCCTGGACTAATAAATTAGAATCTATAATCCTATCTTGTTTATATCATTTAATCTCCTTCAGTTTATCAGTTATGCTTAGATAAGTGAGGCAACAATGATCCTGCAAACTATACTTACTTTGGACAATTTCCAAGGTAAGATTACAGCCCCATACACCCATTGACACCAGTATTTTAGCAAGACCCTTCGCCTTCTCTATAGTTCCCCAGTGTTAGGGGTTTTAACATTACTTTCTTCATGTCCTATCAACATCAAACCCTCCCCAAATCACTGTGCACAAAGAGTTTCTTAATTTATTTACCAATTGACTTAAACTCTCCTGGAAATTCATCCTCTCTTACTTTATTCAATAAATAATCAAACCAGTCAACTGCCCCCCCTTCCCCCCACACTTTCCTCTATTATGATTATGTCTTTCCATCTAGCATTGTATTGTTGATTTTGAACTTGGTCTATTAAATATAAAGCTGTTGAATTTCAGTACACATGCATATTTGGTACTGACAAAAGCACAGTCTCTGGATGGTTCTAATTTCTGCCAAGCTACCCTTGGTCATCTGCCTTCATATATAAATGTCCTCATCTGCTGCCTCAGTCTCCAGATGATTTCTTTTCTCTTGTGGGGAGTAGCATCCTAAAGCATACACATTGTTGAAAATGCAAATTCAATGACTCTATCTTTTGGTCAAGATCTAGTGTCAAACCTTTCAATTCTGTAAGTTATTTTCTATTTTACTAAATAAATGCCTTCTGTCTGAAGTGCATGTTCCTGTGTACTTTGCTAATTATGGTTTTCATCAGGTGATGGGTTGGTGAGCTAAAATACTGCTTCAATGGCAAGGCTGCCTCTTCCTTGAGGGATTGTGGTTATGTGCAACATGGTCTGACCTGTCTTCCACTAGGATGGGCAGCCCCATCCTGTTTTCATAGTGATACCAGGCTCCCAAGTCTATAATTGTGCTCTGATAACATTGGTCATCCTTGGGGATTTATCATTCTATGCCACAGCTCTGTTTAAGTATTGATGCAGGAGTCCACTGGCATGTACTGTGATATTCTGCTATGTTGTATTTTACTTGTTTTCCATTACAAAATATGAATTCTTTTCACACTGAAGAACACAATAAATATGCAGAATATTTCAGTACTGAGCTGAATTTCATCATAAATAAAAACTATATATTTTAATGCAAATTAAAATATTTAAATTTAAAATTTATAGCATTTTTTCTCACTACCCCTTTCTCACTATACATTTTGAACATTAACAGACTCCTCACCAAACAAATTCATCATCATTCATATCAATATTTGCCTATGCCTACTTATCAGTCCTACCTATCATTTCACTCCACTCCTCCCATTAATCTCTACTACCTATAACTGCAGCTCTCCATGCTCCTTACACCACACACTATCACCTAGCCATACATCCTTCTAAATCTTAAATATGTCACTACTTCCACTTCTATCAGTACATTTCTCACTATACTTGCACTTTTAACCTGCTATCACAAGTCTCTCTCCTGCTGTTATTTACATACACTTAACACACAATACATAAACCAGGATACCACAACACATTTCTCTAATATCTCTTCCAGCCAACATTAATTACATTAGCACCCTGAAATACAAGCAAGCAGCACAGGCTCCACCATTATATGAAATTGTCTATAAATTGAAACCCTAATATAAGAGGCTCTTCAATAATTACATTGCTAACTGGGCAATAATACTGGTAGGGGATAAATATCTCAATCCCAGACTCTCTTATCTAACCCCAGCCCCTGCACATCCTGAGGCAGCAGCAGGCTACCTTGCCAACCATCTGGGACTTAAAATACTACACAGTGACCTAAGAAGTCTGTATAACAAAATGTATTTTATTTTTATCTTAATTTATTTTATTTTACATTAGTTTACCAAGAAAGTCCATCTGGACAAGCTGTCCTTTTTCAGCAGAGACCCTGGGAGAAAAGTTCCAACATTAAAAATGTATAGAAGTTTACACTAATAAAACAGTTTTAGTTATACAGAAAAATAAATACTTTCATTAGGAAACAGAGATATAAATCAAGCATATCACATTACATTATTTCATTACAACTATTTTTAGTGTTCTAGGATTACAGTGCAGAGTGTAACAACAATATTAGACAAAAAATAAATAGAGTGCATAGTGTAGCAGTAAACTTAGACACGATTTTGATGGAAGACAGTCTGGGTAGAAGAGCAGAAGAATTAGATATTCTGAAGTAATTAATACCTAGTCATGGGAGGCTGGTTGGCTAGAGGATATATTTCTCAATTTGGGCTAGAACAGGGGCATATCCAAGTTTTGTTTGACTGTGGTTTTAGGATGTCTTTGAACTGTGTAGTATTGGTGGTGGTTTTTATGTTTACAGGTAGAGAATTCCAAATTTAGCTATGCAGTTGGAATAGAGAGCTTCTCCAGCAGTGTTGTTAGCTTTAGTAATCTTTAAAAATGATCTGTTGTTCGAACGATGGATATGATTGGTAGAGTATGGGTGAAGGAGGTTATGGGGGGCAGGGATTTTGTCTGGTTGATAGAAACATTGATGGGCCATGGTCAGTTGGTTGTAGGCTAAGAGGCTGAGCAATTCTAACCAGGATAGTTGTTTTAGGGCTATGCAATGATGAGGTCTATAATTAGAGTCAGTAGTGAACTTTGCAGTTTTATTGCAGCAGGTGTCTAGTTTGCTTAAGTTGGATTTCGTGATGTCGGTGAGTATATGAGATGCATAGGGTAGTGTAGAGACTAGGTGAGTTCTAGCAATGGTGGCTTTAGTGCTATTTGTGAGGAATTTTTTATGTCTGTATAGTGATCTGAGTTTTTTATGCACTTTTTTATTGATTGGACTATGTGTATGTCGAATTTCAAGTTGCTGTCTATGATTACTCCAAAAAGTTTGGTATGGTATACTGGGGAAATGACTGTATTATTTTTGATGATATATTAAAGGATTGGGAGGGGGTGTTTGATCTTGTGGGTTGAAAAAGCATACATTTAGTTTTATTGGGGTTAAAAATGAATTGAGAATTAGCTAGCCAGGATTCTACTTCTAGGAAAGACTGCTGGGTTTTTTGTTGTAGTTCCTGGAGTGTGGGAGCTGTGCATATGAGGGTTGAATTGTCTGTGTACTGGACCAGGGAAGCATGTAAGGTAGTAGTATGAAGGTTGTCAGTAAATAAGGTGAAGAGGACTGCCCCCAGAATGGAATCCTGTGGTACACCCAGTGTGACTGGCAGGAGAGGGGATAGAGTTTACTGCCATTTAACTGAATGCTGACATCCAGCTAGGTATTCCTAGAACCATGTTATAGCAGAGTGGTTAAGATTAAAGTTAAAGAGAATTGTTAGAAGTTTGTTATGAGGTTGATAAATGTGGCTGAGACTAGTTTACTTAATTTCTAAGGTGATTGATTGTGTTAGTAAAAGCCATCAGAGCAGTAGTAGTGGTGCTATGTTTTGGCCAAAAAACATGTTGTGTATTAAAAAGAAGATTTTTAGCTAAGAGTTAGTTAAGTAATTGAGATTGAATGCAGCTGTGTAAGATTTTGGATAGGGTGGATTAAATTGCAATAGGACAGTAGTTGAATAGTTCTGCTGAGTTACCACCTTTATGTAATAGGATAATGTGTGATATTTTCCAGATGGGTGCTACTTTTTGTTCTGAGATGGATCGGTTAATGAGGATAGAAACAGGGTAGGAGATGGCCACCACAGAGATTTGTAGATGTTCAGCAAGTAGTTGATCAGGTGCTAGTGTTGTAGGTTTACATTTTTTTAGATATTTTTATAGCATCTATGGAGACAGGCTGGAAGGAAAAGGTGCTATTGTCCTGAGCAGTTTCTAAGTAAGGTGGAGCAGGTGCAGAGCTGCTGCTATTTGTAAGCGCTAAGACTGTTTCTGTGAAATATTTGTTGAATTGTATTTTGATACTTTCTTTAGTGTTGTTTGATGGAGAAGGTGAATTAGCTTGTCCTGGTTGTAGAATTTTTTTATAGCAGACTAGAATCTTTGTGGATCTTTTTGGTGTTTAGTTTGGCTGGTGCTATAATTGTTAATTTTGTCCTGTCTGATTTTTTTTTGTCTTTGTTGCGTAGTTCAAGATAAGACTGTTTATTCATTGGGGATTTGTTGGAGTTTCATTTATCTCAAGCTTTAGCACTCATTTTTAGTAGTGATCTTATTTCCTTGGTTAACCAGGGTGTATAGTTGGATTTTGTTCTGGGAAGGGCAAGATTATCCAGTATCCTGAGGAAAATAGTATTAAAGAACTCCATGACTTCCTCTAGAGGTAAGAACTTGAGAGGTGACCAGTTACAGCATTTTATCATGGGGTGGATATGAAGTCAGTAGGGGAGAAATTTATTTAATTATGAATTTGATGAAATATATTGAGCTTAGATGGATTCATGCAATGTCTGAGTAAATAGGCTGGAAAGTGGTCAATAAAGGTGTCTCCCAGACACCCGCAGTGTATAGAGGGTAAGGGTCTGTTAGTTAGTGTCCAGTCCAGGATAGACTGCCTTTTAGATGTTTTATCAACTCTGGTAAGATATTTATTTATCTGAGAAAAGCTGTGTAGATTTATGAGTTTTTTTGGTGTAAGAGAGTCACATGTATACCAATCTATATTGAAATCTCCCATTACGATGGTTTCTGGTGGTAAGGTGTTTGATGTCCACTGGAGAATCTGTTCAATGTTCAACATTCAGTGTTCATGCCTGTTTAGCCCACTGCTACCTTGATCTTTACATAGTCGCAGAAACCTGATTAAACCCAATTAGCAAAGATACAGGAATACTCACAACAGGTCATAATATACTCAAAATAGATAAAACCAAAAAAAAAGCATGTAGAGTTGCTATTTCTACAGACATGTTTTAGATCTCTCCATTTAACATGATACTAAATCCAAGCTCAAGAATGCTGAACTTCTTATCTCACTCCTCAAGCTGAATATTAACAAATCTCCAGCCATCATAGGTCTATACATACCACATGGTAACAACAGTAAGAGATTTTCTGCTGGACTTTGGTCAACATAAGACTAGAAACCATCTTGCTATGAGATGTTAACATAGACTGGCAGAAGATAACACTAGGAAACCCAACAAAGTCAATTCAGGTTTAGAGCTTCTTTCATTCGATCAAGACTCTAACTAGAATCAACAAGGCTAGATCTAAAGAATCCATTCTAGAAAGCATTCTAACAACTACCTCAAACAATGATGTCACAAGTGGTACCCTACCCGATAGTCTAACAACCACCAGCTAAGCTACATAATCAGACACTCCAAACAGTCCCACAAGGGTTATTATTATAACATAGTCAGAACTTTTGATAACTTCAGTGAAGAAATATTTAATTCCAGCTTGCTGCAGATCAACTGGACTTCACTTAAAAGTTCTTTTCCTTGATAAAGCAGTAGATACATTTAATACATTATTTTTAAATATCCTGGAGGAGCAAGCACCATTGAGAACCAAAAGAGTTAAAACAAACCAGCCCCTTGATTAACTAAAAAACAAACAACTCTTGCTATTTAGAGATAAAGCCTGGAAGTCATGAGAGATAAAGCCTGGAAGTCATGGGTACACACCAAGTCTCAAACATAAAAACAAAACGATCACTATTCTGACAAGGTTGTAGAATGACCAGTAATGACTATAACTTGAAGGAAGAAATGTTCCTTATTATGAAGTTATTTGAGGCAAGGGGTTATAAAAAGAATTGTTATCAAGTATAGAAAGTGAAATTCTGTCTAAGCAAGACAAAATGTTTCCACCAATATTATAGAAAACTTTTTTTAGTAATAGAGAGCCTAAACAAAAACAAAACAAGGGTGAGATAGGAAAAATATTAGTATGTAGTTTAGAAAGGACAGTAGATAGTCAGAATATACCTTCCATAATACAAAATAACTGGAAAATTTTAGAAGGGAATTAATTAAATTTGTGGGAAGTAAACTTAGTTTTGTTCATACTAATAGGGTTAATTTGAAAATGTTGCTGTTTAAAGATAGCACCAAAATAACCCTGTTAAATATTTTAACCAACAAAGCAAGAGGAATGTCCAAATATGGTGAGTGTAACGTTTGTTGTTACATTTTAGAGGGACCCTGTATTGCCTTTGACAGCATATCTTATACACTACAAGTACCAGGTAGGTTCTCTTGTAGAACCAAAGGAGTGGTTTATTTAAGTGTATGTTCAGGTTGTTGGTCATTTTATGTATGACAACTAGATCTTTAAAAGACAGAATTAGAGAGCATTTATATAGCATCAAAAAGAAGGATGACAAAAATGGTCTTAAAATTATTTGGAACAGAGAGAGACACTGTAGCAAATAAGAATGGGGGCTGATAATACCCAGTACTTAATGATATGGTTAACATCAAATGTTTTTTGAAAGTTAGAAGATTATTTATAAATAAATAAATGTATTATAGAATTAGGGACAATTTTAATGTGGGTAGTTGAAGGGTTAATGATTGTGTTTAATTGTGTTTAATTGATTTTTATTTTTGGGTGGTCAGCAGTTGTGTTTAAGTAGCTGTGTGGTTTTATACTGTTATTCTGATGAAGTCTGTGATAGACAAAACCAGAGATTAAAATATAGAGTATGCTAATTCCTGTGTTGGTGGTGCTTTGATTCCTTTTACTGCTGGTCAAGTGGTCATTTTGGTTTACAAGTCTCAACATATTTGCAACAATATAGGCAGTTAAGGAAACATGCCAAACAATGCATAAATGAGGAAAAAAAAAGCTTATTAAAACAACACATACAATCCATTATCAAACAATCCAAGAAAAAAAAAAAACTTCTGGAAATCAATAAATACAATGCTCAGTCCTGGAAAATAATCCCAATCCAACCCATCTCCAAGGTTAGTATAATGGTTAAAGTGGTTACCTTACAGACACAAGATGCAGAGTTTGATTCTCACATGGGGTAGTTGGCTAGGCTTAAAATGGCCCACAAGGGTAGATGGCGTAGTATTAAGCTATGAACCTAATAATTCCCAAAGTATTGCTTCATAGTTTAACTCACATTTTAGAAATACAGTAACCTCCCTCCTATAAAACAAAACTACTTCAGATCCAGCCATTCCACTCCAATCATCAAAGCCATGTCAGACTTTCACACTCACTCTAGTGCCATTATCTACAGTTAAAAAATACCACTACACTCTTAATACAACAGCTACTTCCCCAACCAACTTCCATCTGAATACCTCAAACTCCCTATAGATAGCCTTGCATATCCTGTCTCAATTCAAATAAACTGCTCTATCCAAGAAAACTATGTCCCCACCAAATGGAAAAAAATGCTATATAATACCCCTCCCCCCATAAAGGCAGCTCATCAACTTAACTTGCAAACTATAGACCATTCACCATTCTCTCACCCTCATCCTCATCCAAAATCTTGGAAAGATACATTCACTCTCAACGTATTACATATATTACTTGTTATTAACCTCTCTCTTACAGCATAGCTTCAGATCCAATCACTGTGCAACCACTTCACTTCTAAGGTTCACAGCTATAACAAATCACAATAAAAATTCAAGTCTTCTAACCTCAGCAATTCAAGTCTTCTAACCTCAGCCCTCTTTCTGGATCTGTCCAATGCATTTGACATAGGTAATCATCAAATTCTCCTAACTAAACTCTCTTCCTATGGGCTATCACCCTCCTCACTTAATTGGTTTCTTAGTTGCTTCACTAGTTCGTCCCAAGCAGTGAAATGGCAAGATGATTTTTCCTCTTTCCTTCCTATATCTCTCAGAGTACTAAAGACTCCTTCCTATGACATCTGCTGTTTAACTAATTCATTAATGACTTAAACACAGCAACCAAAGAGGGTACCATAGTACAATATGCTGATGACTCCACTCTAACATGTGCTGCTAGAATACTACCCATGCTCCAAACATTCACCCAGAAATCCTTCTCCATAGAAGCTTTGCTTGGCAACTCACAACTCTTCCTGCAAAAAAATAAATAAATAGACTACTACCATTCACTTCCAGCTCTCTCACTTTCCAAAGAACTACCTTTAACATATTGTCACCCAACAAAACCAATACTGAACTGGCATCCCATACCAAACTATTAGGTGTGATTATCGAAGACCACCTGAAATTTGATCTCCACATTCAGCAAGCCATAAAGAAGACACATCAAAAGCTAGGCTGGCTCTATAGTATAAAACACTACCTCAATGACTCTGCTAGACAAAATATAACTATTTTTTCTTCACCCTGTTATATGCCTCTCCTATCCCAATCAATTTCAGCTCCTGTCATCAACTAGACTAGAACAATTCTATAGTAAAATAGCCATGTTTGCAACCAAAAATATAGATCACATCACTGCCTCTCTGTAAAACAACGAAACTGTCTCAAAGTAAACAATTCTCTGTTGTACTCACAATTCATTACAGCCTTCACAAAACTGCAAAACCCTGAAAATGTCCCATTTCTTCAGTCTATCATTCAACCTTACACTATACATATATGACCTCTATGCTCCTCTGACAAATCATTACTCTCCATAACTATACATAACAACATTGAAGGATACTCCCTGTATTCACACTACATTGCTACATTGGTAAGAGTTGGAGTACAATCCCACTTCACTTAAGAACAGTCTGCAGCATGAAGGACTTTAAATGCCAATTGAAGAAATACATGATAGATAAATGGCTCTCCACCTGCACCACCCTGGTTAAACTGGTACTAACATAGCTATATGAATCTGTGCCATAATCCCCTGCTGCATGAAACTTAATAAACTGTTATCATAGCTATACCGTCCTCCTTCATCTCACCTTTATCTTCCTTATGCCATCTCCTCTCCTTTTCACAGAGCTGCTCTAACTCAGTTTATGCATACCAGTGATTACGCACTGCATGTACATCCCTGTATTTAAAAATATATATTCATATACAACCAATGTGACTGTTATTTTTAATCAAAACTGTTTGTAAATGAGTAACTGATAGCAAGGATGTCAGAATTACAGAACTGTTGCTCCTGAATGAAATTGTAAATGATGAAACAATGCAAATGATGTCCATGACTTCTTTGAAATGGAGCTTTTCTCCCTGGGAATACACTAAAAAGACACTGCTCAGTTTGTCTTTTCCAGTAAACAAATGCCTATAAATAAATAAATAAATAAATAATGTATGCTTCAACTCACAGAGCCTGTAGTTCTTCCTTGCAAACTTACAAAACTTCATGCTTTGCTTTGATAAGTAGGTAGAAGATAAGGCATTGCTTTTCAACTGTCAGAGCTTCTCGTATTATAAACAGCATTGGCAGTGTACATTTGTCTCAAGTTTTTCATTTGTAAAACCAAACTAAAACTAAACAAGTTATTACAGTCTCTTTGCATCATTTAAGCAGTTTAAGCAATCCCAAGAGTATAAAATGAGTAAGTGTCTAGGATATTTGTTACAACTAAAGACTATTTTCAAGTCTATCTTAAAAATAAAATCAAACTATTAACCTTAGTATGTGTAAACTTAAACTTAAACTTAAACTTTTATTTATAATGAACATTTCACAGCATTTATACATATTTTCACCTTGTTCAACACATAAAAATATTGTTGGCAAGAATGTTGACTACAAAAGGTAAACAAAATGCAAATATTGACAGCCAACTGCGCATGAGTGAGGAAACTCATTGCTGCATGCAAAAAAAACAAAAACAAAAACAAATGAGATCGTCTAGGGGGCTGTGTCCTCTGTCCTGCACACCCCATGCTGATGATGCACAGTCCATGGGGGAAGGGAATATTCTTCCACCTGGAGCTTGGCGATCTAGCACACCTGTCAACCATCTGCACATGTCAACCAACTGTGGTCAATCAACCAGCTGTCAACGTTTTGACTAACGTCAAGCTAAAAAAGCACACTGTCAATAGATGAGGTATTCACAAGTTGCAGTACATAGAGATGGCATTAAATACATTGACTACACTGTTTGGAACAAAGATGTCTAGATAATATAGCCTAGAAAAAATACATTTGTCCTTTGTCTAAGAAATAGATTTTTCTAATTCCTTCTCTCAGAACATAGTAAAAGTATGCAGATAGATGAAGGAAGGAGAGACTAGTTTAGCCTGAGCTAGTGTAGGGCCATAGCCAGGTTTTATTTAGGTAGTCTTTTAGTAGTAGTTTGAGGTTGGAGAAGTTAGAGGTATATTTAATTTTCAGAGGGATAGAATTCCATTTTTTAGTGACTGAGTACAAGTAGAGACTTTGCCCAGAGGATTTGTGGGGTTTATATATACAGAGAAGATGTTCATTAGATCAAAGTAGTCTATTAGGGTGATAACAATGGAGAATAGGAGTAAAAGTGGGGCAGTCATTGGCTTTGTGAATAATTTTGTGTGTGGAGATAAGCTGCATTTAACCTAAGAGGTGAGGCAATTCAAGCCAATTCAATGCTTTAAGGGCAATACAGTGGTGGCTGTGGTATTGTTTGTTGGTGGTAAATTCTGTAACCTTATTATAGCATGCCTCAGTAGCCTGAAGGTTGGTTAGGATAGGTGCACCATATAAGAGAGATGGGAGAAGGTAGGTTTGTGACAAGAGTGATTTTGTTAGTGTTGCTAAAGAAGTTTTTATGTCTGTACAGCATTTCTAATTTTTGGTGAGTATATTTTTATGTTATTTTGAGCATGTAGATCAAATTTAAGGTTACCATCTATAATCAGTCCAAGCAGTTTTGTATGGGAGAGTACTTCAATTTCAGTTTTGTTTCATGAAATGTTTTTGAAATTTTCTTTATCAGGCATTTGTGATTAGAGGAAAAATAGCAGTAACTATGTTTTTTAGGGTTGAGTACTAGCTGGGTATTTATGAACCATTTCTCAACTGAGGAAAAAGCTTCTTGCATGATATGGAGGAGTTGAAGCAAGCTATTAGATGCACAAATATGCATAGAATCTTCCAGCATATTGTATAAGAGAGGCTGGGCCTATGGAGATATAAAAATTGTTGATAAAGATATTAAAGAGGAGGGGACCAAGAACAGAGCCTGTGGTAATACAGTGGAGATTTTCAGGTATGGAGAGAGAGTCTTCTGCCATGTTACAGACTGAAACCTGTCGGTTAAATAGCTATTGAACCACAGTAATGAATAAGGGGATAGTACAAGATGGGACAGTTGATGCAGGAGTTTAGGTTGAATAACTATACTGAAGACTTTTGATGGGTCAAGGAGTAAGGAGAGAGCTTGCTCAAGTCCCTGTTATTGTTTATGGAGCCAGTGAATGACAGGATACTAGTTGTACAGTGTGTTGTGTAGAAGCCATATTGGATGGATATTAAGAGCCGTTCTTGTAAAAGATAGTGGAGGAGTTGCTTATGAATACATCCTTCAAGAATTTCTGGCAGATGTCATAATATTGCAATAGACTGAATGTTAGATGCATCAGTTGAGATGCCACCTTTATAAAGAGGGATAATATAGGATTTTTTTTCAGTTGTGAGTGTATAAAGGATTCAGCTATTGATCTATTGATAACGACAGAGAATGTGTATGCTATGGCATTAGGAGCTGTCTTTAGGTATTCAGGTCAGCTGCAGTGGAGCAAGGTTTAAGTTTAAGCAGAAGTTTTTTTTATCATTGATGTGGAGACAAGTCCTAAATGGAAATTGCTAGCAATAGGTATAGAGGGTAAATTATGATCATATGGGGATGCTGGAGGGAGAGTAAAGGAAGTGGTAGTGTGTATGTTGTATAAAGGAAGTGGTAGTGTACATGGTGTATAAAGGAAGTGGTATAATGTATAGTGTATGGAGAATGTTGGTTTTGGTCTAACCTGTTGTTTGCTGAATTATTGGACTGGGTGTTATTGTCGGGGTGGTAGAATCACTGGATGGCGTGAAGAGTTTTTAGTAAGGAGGTACTTCTATCTGTGAAGTAGGTATTGAATAAGGTTGCATTATTTAGTGGAGAGCAATTATGAAATGGGTTGGCTCCATGTTTCAGCCTTGGCGTAACAGGTTACGTACTGATGTCCAGAGTTTTGGAGTCATTTTTGTCTTGAAGTTGTAGATTTTTTTTTTTATCGGCTAACTTGATTTTCACTTAGATTGTAAAATTCTCTATAAAGTTGCAGGTTATAGGGAGTTTTAAGTTTAAGCCATTCTTTCCAAGCTTTGTCTGTGTTAGACATTGTGGTTTTTGTCTGGGTAGTGAGCCATGGTGTGTGGCAAATTTTCACTCTTTTTTGTGGAGTGGGCATGGCTGTTTAGGCTTTCAATATATTGATGAAGGAGTCTTTATTGAACTTAGAAAGGTTTGGGGTTGTTTTAAATTGGTAAGTGTTACATTGATGGGTGATATTTCTGTGGGTATTGGATGGATGGTGGTAACTGAGTTTGGATAGGTTCCAGATGTAAATTTAATAGGGTAAGAGAGCAGTATCCAGTCTAGAATTGCACATTAACTGTTGATATTATTAAATCTAGTGAGTGTTTTGATAAGTTGTGTGTAATCATAAAGGTTTATACTAGCTGAGGGAAAGTCTGATGTAAAATTTTGCCAGTAAATATTTACATCTCCTAGTATGAATTTTATATAAAGTATATTATCAGTTGCCCAGGAGAGGATTTCTTCTAAAATTCTTAAATTATTTCCAAATAGGATATAGAATGTAACAAAACAGAACTGTTCTTGCTGTTTAGCTTAAGGATTGATATAGTATTTCTGCATTTTGGAATTTTGTGATGTTGTGGGAACAAGGAGAGAGGGAGATTGTATGAACTTGGATAAATTAAGGTTATCCCTCCTCTTTTTATGGGGTCTATCAGCTTTGATAATGCTGTAGCCTGGAGGGAATAGTTCAGAATCTTTAATGTTAGGCTTAAGTCAGGTTTCTGTTATGTCAAGAATATCTGGATTATACTGCGATAAATGGGCATTCACCTCTGTAATTTTGTTACAAATGCTATGGAGGTTGATACTGACAATATTCAATTTTTTGGAAGACAGGTGGGAGAATGGTGGGGTGAGGGGTTTGGTGTGCGAGTTTTATTAGTATGGATAGTTGGTTGTTTAAAGATATGATAGTACAACTGGAAATAGGTATAGTTTGAGGTGGTAGCTGAAACAGAGTAAGTCAAATCACAATTTTGTAAGGGTGGTTCTTTGTTACTTAGATTAATTGGTGAGTTTTCATGGCCTGGGTTGGGGTGGACGTCACCACATTGTGGGATTTTTGAGAGGTAGTGTATTGATTTAGAGGAAACCTGTATGGGTTTTATTTATTTGTTTTTTATCAGAGTGGTGGTAGTAAAGTATTTTGTGCTTAAAATAAAGGCAAGGTGAGAGATTAAAAAGGTGGGGAGATATTTTGGTATAGCATCTCCTGATTTCAAAGTGTCCTGAGCAAACTGCAGTAGGAGAGGTTTATAGACAAATCTAACTTACAAGCTCGACACTTCACAAGATTGACATTTAGAACGATGAGACCACAAGGCCGACAGAGCAGATAACCAACAACTTGTAATCCCGACAGCGAAAACACCGACATGGGAAACGTGTGAGCGTGACTCAGTAAGTATGCGATAGTGAGGGATTTAGGGTTAGGGTGCAGGTATGGTGTGTGCGCGATAGTGAGCGATTTAGGGTTAGGGTGCATGTAAGGTAAGCGTGTGATAGTGAGGGACTTAGGGTTAGGGTGCGGTTAAGGTAAGTGTGTGATAGTGAGGGACTTGAGGGTTAGGGGTGGATTAAGTGAGTTAGGGCTAGGGTGCGGATAAGGTAAGTGTGCGACAGTGAGGGACTTGAGGGTTAGGGGCGGATTAAGTGAGTTAGGGTTAGGGTGCGAGTAAGGTAAGTGTGCGATAGTGACAGACCTTAGGGTTAGGGTTTGGGTTAAGGTTAGTGCATAGATAGTTGTGTGTAAGGTGTAGTGTAGGTTTTTAGGTTGTTGGTGTGCTTGTATTGTGTGTGTGTTGTGTGGAACAGTGAACTTTTTGTTTTGTTAACTGTCGGGATTGTGGTTTGTCGGGCATGTGAACTTTCGTGTTTTTGTGGTTTCGTTCTTGTGGTCTCGTCGTTCTAAATGTCGATCTTGTGAAGTGTCGAGCTTGTAAGGTAGATCCGTATAGACATAGGAGTATACAGTGATAATTTGTTAGATATGGTGCTAGTTGCAGAAGAAAAAGACGTGATTCTTGGAGAAATATTTGACATGTTGATGGTTACAAAGAACAGAAAAAAAGTGAGTATGTAGTATGAAGTTGAAGGAGGCAGGGGTGAGTTTAATGAAGAGAAGTAAGTGAGCATTTGTGCTTGATTATTAGAAGACCAATGTTTTGACTGACTGACTAAATGTCATATTTCCATATATAGCTAGAAAATCTCTGTCTCTGTATATATATATATATATATATATATATATATATATATATATATATATATATATATATATAGGTCCACTTTGTAATTTCAAAATTCCACAATTTCAAAGCTCTAAATACTGATGCTCAGAACTTCGAAGTTGTGGAATCTCGAAAAATAAAAAAAAAGTAAAAAGGTAAAACAAGAAAACATCACAAACCATATTTTTGCAGGGGGCAAGCCCTTGCAACTTAAATATACCAACTCTGAGATCGCACTGCAGTGAAGAGAATGGTAAAGTTCCCATTCTGCACTGTAGGCAATCTCCATTGACAGGTTTCCAGATTCCACAACTTCGAAGTTCTGAGCGTCGTTATTTAGAGCTTTGGAATTGTGGAATTTCGAAATTACAAAGTGGACCCATACACATAGATAGATAGATAGATAGATAGATAGATAGATAGATAGATAGATAGATAGATAGATAGATAGATAGATAGATAGATAGATGGATAGATAGATATCGATATATATAAATATTTATGTGTATGCAAACAGAGATACACGCACACACACATATGCACACTTATAGAAATACATTGGTTCCATTGGTTTGGTCAACTGGGAGTTTGGTTGACATCTGCTAAATCAACTGCATTTGGTCAACTATATAGGTGGACAGCAGGTGTGCAAGATTGAAAATCCCTGGGTGGGGGAATGTTCCCTTTTCCCAGGGATGATGCAGTGTCACGGTTAGTATATATAATTAGCGGGGAATGGAGGGGTGCTTGCCCTCTGCAAAGAATTATGCGTTTTATTTATTTATTTTTTTATTTAATGTTTGTATGCAATGAGATTGCTTCTCAGTACATCTGTAGCAGGATATCAATGTTTCCATTTTTGAGATAATATGGTTTACCTTTCACCTGACAACATTCATTTTTGTCAACCAAAAATATGTATAGGTATATTACATATTACTGGCTGTCTAAATATTGACCACATATGATCATAAACATGAAAACTGACACAGCACTATGCAAGTGCCAAGAAACAGCCTCAGTGCATACAATTTCAATCTTTTTTAAAAAACTAAATTAAATGTTTTTTGCAAAGTGGTAAGGCCCCCTGAACCACCTGCTAAATGTTATACTAACTCTGACATTGCACTATTCCCAGAGAAAGGAAATATTCTCCTGCCTGGGAACTGTCAATTTTTCACACCTGTTGATCAACTGTGTAGTTGAACATATGCAGTCATTTAGACATCTGTCAACATTAAACACACTTGAGATTTTAACTGCCATCTATAAATAGAACTAACACTGAAACAAATTGATTTAATTTTAGATCAACCCCCGGATTCACTAAACTCCATGTAGGCTTTACATGTATGCGTATGATGTGCAGTGAGCAGCAGCGGTAATTAGATTTTCATGCCAAGCACAGCATTTAAATGTAAATAAGGGCATTCTCATGGCTGGCAATGGTGTTGCTGGTCAGGAAACTGTGTAAAGCAACACAGATAATAAACCTGATTATAATACAGTACAGTCGGTTTGTGTATATGCATGGAATGCCACAATGATCACCAGGGCTTAAAATATAGTTCTCATAGGTCTCAACCTCTTAGTGCAAGAAATCTGGACAAAGCCCAATATAATGGGGGACAATGACCCAGACATAGGGACAGATTTTACATATTTACTCTTTTAAACTTAGAAATCTGATAGAATAACAAGGTTTGTGTTAGGATACATTTTCAGAAGGATTTGACGTCTGAAACACAAATGTATGTAATTATTGATATGAATCCTGAGATCATCCCAGTGATATGGCAGAAACCCCAAATTTCATAAGAAACAGACCAAAAGATATAAGGCGAAAATCTGGACATCCTGTGAAAATCTGGATAGTTGATTGGTATGATTCTTATGCATATGGTCAAAACACAGTATAGGACAGTGTATACAGTGCAGAGTATTGTGAAATCAAATTCCTGGCATTCTGTACCGAAGTTGTGTAAATTATCTGTAAAGGTACATGGACTGCCATGTAAAATAAACACTCAGGGGAAGTGTGTATATTGAATAGGGACACACAGATGAATGAACACAGGGAAAGAGGACAGGTGAAACAACCTAATATACAGCAGATGAGGGCATGTCAATGGACGACAGTTGTAGCAGCAACACCAATCACATATCAATATGTACAGTATGGACTGCACAGTGAAACTGTGTATTATGTGGTTGTCACACAAGGTGGCATAACAATGGGGAAGATGTCTGTGTGAGATAAGCATCCTTACATGCAGAGAACATCTGCCAGAGATGTTATGTACAATTGGGGTAGGATGCATATTGTGAAGCTGTGCAAACATTTTCCCTGAATGAGTGTAATCTCAACAGAGGTCTCCAGCAAGTGGGATACAGGTAAAGGCTCATGGACAACATTAAAGCAGCATGTGCAATCATGGACAATATTGGAATATTACCACCAGTAATCCCATATCTCACTCTCTCTCTATACCTGCCAGATATTGTTCTAATTACTGACGCTGGATGAAAAACAGATACTGGCAACAATGAAATCCTTGCTCCTGGATATAATCTCCTATGGGTAGACAGGAAGAGCAAAATGAGAGGTGGAATAGCCATTCTATTTAAAAATAACCTGATTCTAGAAACCATAGAAGATAATGCCCCTGACGTTGGCAATGCTGAAGCAATTTTTACAAAACTAAAGATTAATTTAAAAAAACATTTAAATATAATAGGTACCTATATACCTCCTAGAAATAATGTTTCCACATTAGAAACCATATTGCATCGCTCTTCAAAATCACTGCCCCAGGAAACAATAATCATGGGTGACTCCAACATAGACTGATTCACCTGTAACTTGCAAAGCCCAACTAATCACATCATCCTACACGGCTTCACACAAATCATAGAAGCACCCAGAAGGACTGACAAATCATCTAATTAGTACTCCATCCTTGACTGGATATTAACAAGTACACCTGCTCTCTACTATCACTCTGGCTGTCTCCCTGATAGCCTCAGTGATCACCTCCCAACCTATATTCTCAGGCATCAAACTAACCCATCAAAACACACTACTTGCCATCAAATAAGGAAAAAAAGAAATTTTAACCCCCACAATCTTCATTTCCAGTCTCAAACTCTGTAATTTCGTACCACTCAAACATCTCCCCTTTGAGAATGCTGTAAAATATTTTAATTCTACCTTTCTGAATATCCTAAATGCAGTAGCTCCTCCAAGAACTATTAAAAAAACAAACGTTACCCCATGGCTAAGCAAAGAAACCAAGTCAATACTGAAAAGGAGAGATAAGGCCTGGAGTCAATGGCACAAAATTAGATCTCAAGCAGCTAAGCAGGCATACCTAAAACTTATAAATAGGGCAAAGAGACTAATCAAACAGGAAAAGATTAACTACTATTATAATATCCAAATTAAACATGAAAATAACCTGCAAAAGTTTTGGTCAGCTATTAATAACATCGTTCTACCATGTAATGCTAATAGTCCCTTCCTGTCTACCACTAATAATACAGATAGCATAGCTACCCAATTAAACAAATATTTCACTGAGACAATGTTAAATCTCTCTAACAATTATAGCTCCACTCCCTCCAGTTCTTCCTATATCAAGCAATAACAATACCTTTTCTTTACAAACTGTCTCTATTGACATGATAAAAAAACTGTTAAAAAACTAAAGCCCACAACCCTAGCAGCTGATAATCTACCAATTGACTACCTAAGAATTGCTGCCAATGTCATCTCCTACCCTGTATCCATCCTTATAAACAGATACGTCTCCAATCACCACGTTCCAGCAATTTGCAACATTTCACATATCATTCCATTACATAAAGGAGGCAATTCAACAGAACTGTCCAACTTTTGGACAATTGCTATCCTGATGTGTTTGTCTAAGATTCTTGAAAGATGCATACACACTCAAATTATGGACTTTCTCCTAACAATCTTCTGTCCAATACCCAACATGGATTTTGTCCCTTCCATTGTACTACCTCTTGTCTAATGACGTTCACTAATACAGTTAATCATCACAGAAATAATTTCAAATCTGTCTCCTCTATTGTTCTTGACCTATCAAAAGCCTTTGATATGGTCTCTCATAATAAACTTATAAATGTACTCTAGGAGCTGAATCTAAGCCATTCTACATACGCATGGTTCCAAGACTACTTAAATGGGTACCAGAAAGCAGTACAATGGCAACAAAACCTCTCTCCTTTTTACCTGACACCCTAGGGGTTCCTCAAGGATCTATCCTTTGCCCACAGCTTTTCCCACAATTTATTAATAATCTCCACACTTCAACCCTGCATGCTTCTCTTGTTCAGTACACGGACAATTCCACATTGATATGTGATGTGCTGCTCCTTCATTACAACTACAATTAATAACACAACAGTCGTTCTCAATGGTTGAAACATGGCTAACTAATTCCCAACTTATTCTGAACCCTAAAAAAACAAACTTGTGTTTTTCCAACCCCCAAGAGCCACTATGCCCCCACATTCAGTATCCTCTCCATCATTTAACCTGTAGAACAAACTAATCTTTTGTTAGTAGTTATTGATAACAACATGAAATTTCACATCCATATTGCCCGAACTATTAAGAAAGTGCATAAAAAACTTGGTACCTTATATAGAAACAAGCAGTATCTTACTACCAACACAAAAGCCATTATTGCAAGAACCCATCTTACCTCAACTCTCCTGTATGTTTCATCAATTCTCACTAACCTAAGGAAATCATATTTAGCAACATTAGACACATGTTATAACAAAATTGCTAAGTTTGCCAAAGACATTACCTAAAGATCACACCACTGCATAGCACTTAAGCAACTTAATTGGTTGGAACTTCCTCAACTCTTACTTTATAATTAACTCACCTTGGCCCATAAATTTCTAAACCAACTTAAAAAAAACCCTGCTCTTCAAAATCTACTACAGCTCTACTCCAGTAATCGCATCCTACACTCTAATAATAAATCTGTAATGGACATAACCAAGCCCAATAATGCTGCAGGCGATTCCCGCTACTAAAATTATATAACTGAAATCTGAAACACACTGCCTACATATATAATATCTGCTACTAACATATCTTATTAAAAAACAATAATCAAATCTCACTTATCTAAAGCAAGGCTATGCTCTTGCATTAGTCCAGGATAGATTATTTTTCTGTTTGTCCCCTTTATACCCCTCCTCTTACGGATTCCTAGTATTTCTTTTCATCAGCTAAATCCCTAGCTTAATTATAACTGCTTCCCTTCAGATCTCTCTAAATCTATACAAAATTCCTAACAGCTTTATCACCATTGATCAACTTGGGCTAAGGACTCCATGTTAAACAAAGTAAGTTTCTTTCCTACTCAAATAGCTTATGTAAGTTCCTTGGTCTGAAGTTATAAACCAAGAACCTTGAAAAACTCCAAAATGAAGCTAGAAACCAGTTCCCAGAGACCATCAGTAAAAAACACAGGTATTTCATCATATAAAAACCAATATTGAGTGTTTTCATCAAGTGTAATGACAACTTCTTCAGAATACCTGATATATTGACAACAGTTCCACTATGCTGAAACCCAATGAATCATAAGTCATGCCATCATATTCAGGTCTGAGGATTATATTACAGTAATGTACGCGAACTTCATTAGAACACTAATAGAGTATAATGCTCTGTTTTGCATGTACCTCACCAGACACATGCAGTAGCTGGAGAGATCACAAAGGTTTCTCACCAAGAAAACACAGGGCCTAGAAACAATGCCATGACATAACAAATTAGATATAGTTTGACACATCACAGTGGTCTGGTGAGGAGAATATGTTAATAACAGTGTGCCACATGGTGTAAAAGGCTCTCTGTAATGTTACACAAGTGCACAAACACACACACACACACACACACACACACACACACACACACACACACACACACACACAGCAGTTGACTGCAGTGAGAACAGAACCCTCACCTACCCAAGTACACAGACTACAGAACTCTGTATTTAAGTCAAGCACCACAGCTCAAGTCTGACATAGGCTGTCTCAAACAACACTCTATAGCTGATGACATCAGAAGTGTCTGATGAGGAGAATATTGTGATAACAGTGTCCAACCTGCTGGTGTAAAAGGTTCCTTGTAATGTCAAGCAAGTGCGCACACACACACACACACACACACACACACACACACACACACACACACACACACACACACACACACACAAACACACACACACACACACACACACACACACACACACACACACACACACACGCGTTAAATGCAGTGAGAATAAAACCCCTATTTATCTATCTGAGTTCACAGACTACAGAACTTGTG
This sequence comes from Protopterus annectens, assembly GCF_019279795.1. Classification (NCBI taxonomy): domain Eukaryota; kingdom Metazoa; phylum Chordata; order Ceratodontiformes; family Protopteridae; genus Protopterus; species Protopterus annectens. The sequence continues at coordinate 383,564,841 of NC_056729.1, forward strand.
CCACAGCTTGTCCGACTTTTACAAAATTGCAAGACAACTTATAGTGGATGACATCAGCAGTGCATGTTGGGGAGAAGATGTTGGGAGGCCTGCATGAAATGGATGTGTAGACATGTGCAGGTGTCACAATACTGTCAATTCATGGGAATGGAGTGGTAACTGTAGGATACACAATTATGCTCTTCTGGTTAGACACACACAGTAGACAGCTGTGAGAACAGAACTTCCTAACTAAGTACAGAGACTATAGAGCTCAGTACTTTATGCAAGAGCCACAGCACAAGTCTGACTTTTACAAGGCTGTTGGACAAATTATTGTGGATGACATCAGCTCTGGGTGTAGGAGAGAAGATGTTGGGAGGCCTACATAGGTTCATAGCTTCATAGATTCATAGGAAGTTACTAGGCTAATGACCCTAGGGCCTTTACAAGCCTATCCATATAAAACCCCCAAGTACCTTATAGAGCATAGTTAGATGGTTGTTGTTAGCAGAAAAAAATTGTGATCAGCACCAGTTGCCCCTGACCTTAGGTCATCCATCCAGTTGTCAAGGTTATGCTTGAACAAGGTCATTCATTGCTTCACATGCAGTGGATACCTATTACAGAGGAGCAGCAATCACTGGGAGATATATCTGTCTCTCTAGCATGTTCTGTTCATATCACAGGCTAGGTTGAGATCACGGAAGCAAGTTATTCTTGTCTCATTTGATTACAGATGCCCAGAATTTCCAGTAGGGCATGCTCTGTAGATCAGGTACAGGTAATCAGCAGCCTGTATTATACTGACTACAGTGTTCATAGGTTCATAGGTATGTACTAGGCTATCAGCCCAAGGGCCTATGTAAGCCTAGCCAACAAGGTTCCCTGGCTTACGCCACCCAAAAAAGTTATTTACCTGTGCCACTGTCGAGCAGAGACACAGAAGTGATCCCCAGGATGTATATCCTATTTCCCATCCACTCATCAAGATTTTTCTTGAAGAGTGCTAATGAAGAACTTTGCTTGACATAGATGGGTCACCTGTTCCTGAGTATGGGAAGTCTCTGGGACAGGAATATATCCCTCCAGCATGTCCTGTTTATTGTGGTGACAAGGTTTATGTCCCTAGAGCATGTAGCTTGGAGGGATTGGGATTTCTTTAGGTGTAGCATGTCCAACAGCTCTGGGTTTGACATAGCTTTATATGGTAAGCAGAGATCACCTCGGAGTAGGAGATATGCTATGGAGTAAAGCTGGAGTTTTTTGAGATGGTCAGTGTAGGGCATATGTTTGAGGCCATTAATCCTCTTTGTGAGGTACTTCTGTGGCCTTTCCAGCTGCTGCAGATGTCTTGTGAAGTACATTCCAAAAGGGGCATTGCGCTCTATAATGGGTCTAATGAGTGTCAAGTAGAGAGGAACAATGACCTCTTTTTTCCTGGATGAGAACCCTTTTATGATGAGGTGTGCCGCGTAGAAGGACTTCCTGACTACTGTGGCAATGTGACTATCAAAGGAGAGACTACTGTCCACCTGGGTCCCAAGGTCTCTTATCACATATTTGGTGTTAAGTAGATTGCTGCCTATGTGGTAGTTCATGGGTACAGAGATTTTACCAAAGGGGATGACACTGCACTTTTTGGCATTGAGCTTGAGGCCATGGCTCTGACAACAGGCATCTGTCTCAGTGAGGCCCTTCTGTAGGATGTCCACATCATTTGGGGACTTGACTATGGCTCCTAGTTTGCAGTCATCTGTGAACTTCATTAACCAGAGGCCTTCTGTGTTAGCCTGTACTTCAGAGAAGTAGATGCCAAACAGGAGAGTTCCCAGGACGGAACCCTGTGGTACTCCACTTGTCACTGCTTTGAGGTCAGATTTGGAGTCTGCAACTTTTACAGTGTGGGTTCTGTCAGTGAGCCAGTGGCAACCCATCTTGTGATGTAAGGATTTATACCTACCTTAGTGAGTTTAGCTATAATTCCAGAATGGGGGATGGTGTTGAAAGCCTTGGTGAGGTCAATATAGGCTGTGTGAACTACCTTACCCTCATCTACAGCTTTGATGACTGCCTCAAAGAAGTCAATCAGGTGCAGGAGGCATGATCTGCCTTTCACAAACCCAAACTGGGTGGGATCCAGAGTTTGGAGGTTACCAATGTCTTTGTTAATGAGTTCCATGATGATACGTTCCATGGCCTTGCAGACCAGGTTCGTCAGGCTAATAGGTTGATAGTTCCCAGGATCAGTAGTGGCTCCCCCTTTGTGGAGTGGGATAACTGTTGCTGTGCACCATTCAATGGGCACCAAGCCTGATACGAGGCTATTATTTAACATGGTGCTTAAGTGGGGAGCCAGTTCATTCTGAAGTTCGCGGAAAATGAAGCCTGGGATGTTGTCCGGTCCCATGGATGCTGTGTTTTTGGCCTTAGACAGTTCAGCTTTTACCTGCGTAGTTGTGATTACAGGGACTCTGCATTCTTCCTGCATAGATATGGGCTCTTTAGGGGGTGAGGGGGGGTAAAGTTAGCACTGAACCTATCTGCCAGAATGTTGGCAATATCAGTTGGTTCTGTAATTTTCGTGCCGTTGTGCTGTAACTCAGAGCATATCTGGATGTTGCCATTGGGATTCTTGACATAGCTATAGAATGCTTTGTGGTTGTCCTTAGAATTAGTGGTGATTTTGTTTTCATAGCTATCTTATAAGGGATCTCAGCTTCTTACTGAGGCTGACCAGGGAGCTCCTCCACTCATGGGATTTTACTCTCTTTTGCAACAGTTTCTTCCTTCTGTTGTACAGTTTGTTTATGGCACGGGACCACCAGATTGGCTTCCTTTTTTTGGAGGATAGCGTCTTGGTTCTGTTTGGGATAGCACGATCCATTCACTCGTGTAAGTGCTTATAGAATGCATTTGTGTAGGATTCAGCAGTTGTAACTGTATTGTCCATCTGCATGGGTATCATGAAGTTCATCACTTCTGTCTTAAGAAGCATGAAGTTTGCTTTGGAGACATTTTTTACCATGGTTTCCTTAATGGGGGAAAGGGGCGGGATGTGGATATCAAGGGTGATTAGTTTATGGTCGGATCGGACCAACGAGGACTTGACTTCAGGTGTGGAACACTGGTCATTCGTGTTGGTAATGACTAGGTCTAGGATATTGTTAACCCTGGTGGGGTTGTGGATAAGTTGATCCAGGCCATTGGAGTTTATGAATTCCAGAAAGCGTTGAGCTAAGGAGTTGGTACATGAGTAGCTTTCCCAGTTAATGGTGGGGTAGTTGAAGTCACCCATTATTAGGGTGTTTGGTTGAATCCTAATATTTTCCAGTACATCAAGAAAAGAGGAGTGGGAATCCCAGGGCATGGTGGGGGATCTGTAGCAAGCTACAGTTTGGATTGCAGTTTTGCCCAGAGTTAGTTGCACTCGGATAACCTTGGCTGCATTATGCTGAGCAACTAGCCTGGAGGTGTGGATATCCTTAATGAATATGGACACACCTCCGCCTTTGGTGTTTCAGTCCAGGTTACATGGCCGAAAAGTGTGATTTGAGTTATAGCCTGGTAGTGCAGGGGTGCTCTCTGGAGCCTTGAGCCAGATCTCAGTCACTGCACAGATATCGATGTTCTCCATTTTAAGGAGTGCCTCAAGTGAGTGCATTTTGAGATTTAGACTTCTAGCATTGAGTTGCATTGCCCTCAGTTTTTGCTTGCCTGTTCCTGCTATGATGGTGAATTTGTCATTTGAACCTTGCCTAAAAAAGGCACTATAGAGGCAGCAAGAGCCTTAGCCAGTATCCAGAATCCCAGGGGCGACAGGTGCATGCCACCTGTGGCAAAGCATCATGGTCTGTCGACCATGTCATCTCAAGCAGACAGATACTGGATCCCCTTAGAATGACACCAGAAGCTTAGCCAATTGTTGAAGTCAATCATTTTGTCCTTGTACTGCAGTATCATTCTGGGCGATGGCAGAATGCTTCTCAGGGCTAAGGTCATACCTGCCTGGGCTACAGGATTGGAGGGCTCTTCCATGTCTCTTTTCATGTAGTCCAGGGAGGTACATCTCAGGTTACTTACACCAACATGATCAATGATGGAGTCATATTTGTACTTGGTGTGGAGTGATCTGAGTGCATGGGTTATTTGGTGGATCCTGGCACCTGACAGGTAGCTGACAGTAACCTTCTCCTTGTTTAGCCTGGTGAGTGGGACATCAGTGTGCCTGACTATAGAGTCACCTATAACTAGTGTGTTGGGTACATTGTTTTGCCTTATTGGCTGTAGTTGAGTGGCACACTGAGTCTGTGGGCTATGTGTCATTTGGGTTGTGTTGGGGGATGGAGGTTGCTTGCATTTCTGCTTTGGAGGTCTCTGTTGCTTAGACAGATTATTTTTGAGAGCCTCTGCAAATGTTTTTGTGTTTCTATGTGTGGATTTTGGTGGTGTAGATTTAGTGGGACTATGTGGTGAGTGTGGTGTGGTGCAAATATTTACCTTCTCCTCACGACTGTCAAGTTCAGTCTTGGTTGGAGAGAGCTTTACCTCCAGTTTGGCCAGATAAGTGCATCTCTCACAGGTTATATTGTTGGGTGGTAGGAGGAGAGGGTTGTCTGTGTACATGAGGCAGTTTCTACATTGCCTCAAGATGCCCAGATTCATCAGATAGACAGGAGAGAACACTGGGAGTTGACCCTTGGACATGCCTGAATAAAAAAATATTTTCCTCTAGATAAGTGAGGAAAGTGAGTACAACAGCTGTTTTTCTCTAAGCAAGTGAGAAAATAAGTACAAAAACTGTTTTCCTCTAGGTAATGAGGAAGGTTGAGTGCTATAGTAATTAGTAGCTTATTTAGTGCTTACAAGTTCTGAACTAGTGCTGAGCATGAATAGGCAAATTTAAGTGCTAAAACTAAGAATCTGTATCTGCACTAGATGAGTTACCGGACAGAAACAAGTGCAAATGCAGGCTTTCAAATCAGAAAGTTGAGAGAGATGGAAGAGATTGCCCAAACGGCCAATAACTACAATTTCTGGGCCAGAACCACTCCTTATGTGGTAGACAATTTACCTAGTGCTTACCACCCCCACTGATAAACTAGAAGGCTTCCCTCCAACACAGAAAGGCTTGGAGGGCTCAGAAGCTTACATACAGTCCTGGATACAGCAAATCTGTATCTGGAACACTAGTTACAGGAAAGGTAGGATACAGGCTTACAGTTTTTTCTTTTTTCTTTTTTTTACAGAAGAGTAGCTAAAACAGTAGTAAAAACAATTCACATGCAGTGCAAGCTAGCACACTTGAGTATGTAGCAATATTAGACCAAACACAGTTTAAAAAATGCAATTAAATTAAAAAGGACTAAAAGCAAGTGCAAAAAGAGTTTATTAGGTAGAATGTGGTAAAGAGATGGGACTGGGGGAGTGTCCCAGATCAAATCTACAGTGATGCAGGCAACTGCAAGAGCCACCAAATTTAAACTACAAGCCAAAAATAAGGAGGTTGGGTGGGACAAAACAGTTTCAACAGAGATCTAAGCAACAATTAACAGTACAAACTCAACTGACAGGGCTCATTCTTGCCATGTATGTCATGTTTTGGAGGTTCTGGATTCTCCTGATCAGAAACCTCTCTGGTACCTCCAGTTGCTTAAGGTGTCTGGTGTGGTACCTCCAGAAGGGAGCACTGTGGTCTGATAAGGGTTGAGAACCATGAAGCTATGACCTCACTTGTCTTGGATTTGATGCCCTTATTTATGAGGTGCACAATATAGAATGCATGTCTCACCACTATGGACACACAGTGATCAATGTTTAGATTGTTATCAACCTGTGTTCCCAAGTCTTGCACCACTGAATTTGAGCTTAGAAGAGTGGTATTTATATCATAATTAGCAGGGGTACTTCTTTGCCAAAGAGGACGATGAGGCATTTTTTTGTGTTACGTTTCAGTCCATGTGTTTGGCACCAATCATTTGTCTGTGTCAGCCCTTTCTGTAATATGTTAACATCACTGGGAGATTCTATATGATTGCATGCAGTTTACAGACATCTCTGAACTTGGTAAGACACAGGCGATCTACCTTCACCTGAACTTCAGAGAAATAGTTTCCAAACAGTAGATGGCCAAGCACAGATCCTTGTGTTACTCCTCTGGTAACTGGTCTACTGCTGGAGGTGAACTCCCCAACTTTGACAGTATGCATTCTGACTCTGAGCCAGGTGGCTACCCATCTAGTAATAAATGGGTTAATCCAAAGATGGGAGATTTTCTCTATGATACCTGAATGGGGGATTGTGTCAAAGGCCTTGGCTAAATCAACATATGCGGTATGTCCTGTTTTCCCTCATCCAGGGCTTTGAGAACATTATCAAAGAAGTCCACTTGGTTTACTATCAAGATCTACCTTTAACAAAGCCAAACTGGTTTGGGCCAAGTGTGTTAAAAGTTACCTTTGTCCCTTTGGATAAGGTCCATGGTGATCCTTTCCATAGCCTTGCAGATAAAGCTGGTTAGGCTTATGGGTCAATAGCTCCCAGGGTCAGTTGATAGATGTGTAGGCATGTTCAACTGTGAAGATAGTTTTAGTTCTACATGTTACCAGATTGATATGCATTGCGTATCACACAACATTTGATATTAATTCATAGGATCAAAGTTGAATACTAGGCTATAGACCCAGAGCTCATTTTAAGCCTAGACATTTCATCCCAATGTAATACCATAGAAATGCTAGTCGGTACCCAAGATTGCATTTAGTAATGACTGCCCATATCCAGGAGGGTTGTGGGCACTATCCCTGGTAGGAATTTACAGTTCCCCATCCACTCATCCAGATTCTTCATGAACAGTGTCATAGAGGTGCTCTGTTTCACATGCATTTGTAGCCCACTCCAAAGATGCGGCAGTTGCTGGAAGATAAATATGTCCCTCCAGAAAGACCTATTTAACTTGCAGGCCATATTTAGGTCTCTGGAATAGGTAGCCCTTCTCCTATTTGATTTATGGATATGCAGCAGGTTCATTAGGTTTGGGTATTGGATTGCTCTGTAGGCCAGGCATAATTCCCCCCTAAGAAGTCTATATGATACAGAGTATAGTGACAGGGACATTAGTTGGTCTATATAAGGCACATGTTGGAGCCCCTTGATCTTCTTTGTTAGAAAACTCTGAGATCTCTCCAATTACTGCAGGTGCTTTGTATGGTACATGCCGAACGGGGTGTTATACTCAATTATGAGCTTGATAAATGCCGCGTATAGAGGGGTTATAACTTCTTTTGCTGTTGAGGCAATGCCTTTACTAATCAAGTGTGCTATGTAGAAAGCCTTCCATATTATACTGAACATATGGGGAATGAAGTTAAGGTCACAGTCAACTGGTGATCCCAGGTCCCTTACCATTCTGTGGGTACTTAGGGTTTTGTTGTTGATTTGATAGTGTGAAGGGACATTGTTTGTGCCAAAGGGAATGATGATGCATTTGTTTGCATTCAGTTTGAAACCATGACTAATACACCAGTGATTTGTCTGTGTGAGACCCTCCTGGAGTATACTGACATAATTTGGGGATCCAATGATTGCCCCTAGTTTGCAGTCATCTGCAAACGTGGTCAGCCACAACCCCTTAGTTTTGAACAGAACTTCTGAGAAGTATATATCAAGCATTAAAGGATCTAGCACTTACCTCTGTGGTACCTCACTGGTAACAGGTCTGCTGGTTGATGTGGAGTCACCCACTCTGACAGTATGTGTCATGTTTGTGAGCCAGCTGGCAACCCATCTTACAACAAAGGGGTTTACATTCAGTTTGCTAAGTTTATTGGCAACGCCTAAATGTTAGATTGTGTCAAAAGCCTTTGCCAAGTCAAGGTATGTTGTGTGCCAAGTTCTGCCCTCGTCAATAGCCCTGGTCACATTTTCAAATAAATCTACCAGATTTGACAGGCAGGATCTGCCTTGATGAAGCCGAATCAGGTAGGACCCAGGGTTTGGAGATCACCTATGTCCTTTTTTATGAGGTCCATAATGATATGTTTCATGGCCAGACAGATGAGGTTGGTCAGGCTTATGGGTCTGTAATTCCCCACGTCTGTTGGTAGGCCACCTTTGTGAAGGGAAATAACTGTTGCTGTTCTCCATTCTGCAAGAACAAAGCCTATGGTTAGGCTATGACTGAAAAAGGTACTTAATTGTGATGCTAGTTCATGGTTTAGCCTGTTTAGAAGACAGCCTGGGATGTTGTCTGGTCCCATAATGGCTGTGTTTTTTGCCTTGGGCAAGGATTTGAGGACCTGCTCTTCAGATATGTAGGGTGGGGGGAGTTTGGGGGAAGGTTTGTGATATGTTAGGAGGTGATACGGGAGTGAAATTTTCATCAAACCTATCCACTAGCAGGTTTACTATCTCTGTGGGCTCAGTGTGTGTGATACTGTTGGTCACTAGTTTTGCACATGCTTGGGTCCTACATTTTAGGCTATGTACATAGCTATAAAAGACCTTATGTTTATCCTTGGCTGTACTTGCTAAGTTTCTCTCAAATGAGTCATTAGAGGATTAGACAAGTTGTCTTACTTGCCCTGTTGAGGCTGAGGAGGGTGCTTTTCCATTGTTAGGGCCTTGCCTTTGTTTTCTTGGACAGCAACATTTTGAGCATGTGTTGTGTAATGTATTTGATACTGTAACACCAGTACTGTAACACCAGGGTTGCAGTGTGTGGAGAGAGACATCACATGGCTGCATTGTAAATATGTGACATATTGTGAGATAGGGCCTTCATTTTGCTATGTTTCGACATGCAGTTTCATGGCATAAAGAGTAAATAGACAGTAAACAGCACTAATTCATGCTAATATTTACTTTGCATAGTGTAATAGCAAGTAGTGGGTTTACTTGATGGTTGGCAAAGTGTTGAGCATACAAGATACTCATTTCCATTACTTTCCCTGTTTGCACATAGTTAAGCAGTGTGCAAACACTATCTGCATTGCTAAAAGTCTGAAAGTTAGTATTGAGTCTATGAAACAAATCTGCTGCTTAGCTGAATCTGTGGCAGCAGGTATTAATGCATTAACACATTTATTTTTAAACCCAGATGATACTGGGTTCGAATCCAGGTATATCTAATACTTTTAAATAAACAGTGATAATGCAATGACATGAATTCTTTGTTCTACATGTGTTGTCATAGCACAGCGGGGTTAAGAGGCATTGATCGGAAATAACCACAGCATTGTAGGGACGCTCACAGTCCCTTGGCATTGGTGCATTATGCCAAACTCTGCTCAAACATGGAGGCCAAAAAATGAAGGGTACTTTTGTGTGTTGAGTGTGATTCTATTTCTTGACCAGATTACAGGTGTTAAAATAGGATAGATAAGAAAGTGGTAAAATGGGGCACAAGCAAGGGGAAGAACAAAGGGAAAGCAATACAGGAATGTGCAGGAGGGAGGTGAGTAAGAACCATAGCTACCCATTTCTTCAACAGTGAAAACTGATAATACGTGCAGAATATTAGCTGAATTTAGAATGTCACCTCCAGAAGCAAGGGTGACAACAATGTAATCATGTTGTATAGCTAATTAAACCAACTCAAGTGTGTTAAGAAGATATGTGTGTGAAATGGAGCACTATGTATGAGACGGAACAGGTACCAATTTTTGTTTTAATACAATAGGAGAGGAATGCTGTGTAAGGGACATAGGTATTTCTGGATCAGGTAAGTTGGGTAGGTGAGGAAGCAAATGCAAACAAGACAAACAAGACAAGACATGGAGACAGTGAGGGAAACAAAAGTTTGGGGGACACCATGATTGGAGTGAGGGAGGGGACAACACAAGCTCATGCCCTTCAAACATGGAGAAAGTGAAAATTGAGTCCTCACCCACTGGACTGTCATTACTGTCCCCTTACTCTGCTGGTGGCTGGAGTGCTTGATGTCTTCTCCTGCTACATACCATGAGGGAGAACAACATCTCCACCCAGCATAGGTGTACACCAATGGTGTGCTGCACAACCCTACTCACCAAGCCTAGCATTTCCCAGCAGGTGATGAAATCCCCATCTCTGTCATTACTCCCAGAGGGTACTACCTGAGGGTGCAGGTAATGCAAGGGTAGCAGAGGCAGTGCTGCCAGGTTGGGTCCCAGATGGACTGGGCATTGGTGTTGGAATCAGTGGAGCGGGGGAAGGCTGATCCACTTGGGCTGGCCTACCTAACTGTGCAATGTAGCATTTAGTGCTTTGGTACACATGGCTAATATAGAGACACTTTGATGAAACATAGTAGAAAATAATGACAACAAGAGATGAGGGTTGGGGTGAGAGAAAAAAAAGAGGTGAAATTAGTGCCATCATATGTGACATGGAATGCATTAGCACAATTGTGCAACTATTTTATCTGAAGTATTACATTTAAGTATACTTCCTAAAAAATACACACTAGAAATTCCATTGAGTGACCTCCCAAACCTCTTGTATCAGAGACACATGGGATATATGCAAATGAACCTTATGAACATCAGGTGTTTCAACTCAATGGCAATTCTGAATACCCTTGACTTGTTTCATCATTTTAATGGACAATTTCAGGGCAATAAAGCCAAACCCCACTAGCTGTGCATATGCATATTTCAGCCTTGTTATGACCTCGTCAGCACAGCACAAGCAGAGTGTTTGACTAAGCATTAGAAACACAGGGCTGTTATGCCCAGCCGATGTCCATTATCATTAGGGTCACTGCAAAAATATCCCAAACAACAAACTAAAACAATGAGTGAGAAGGTCACTTAAATTGTCCATTAAAATGATGAAACAAGTCATGGGCATTCAGAATTGCCATTGAGCTGAAACACCTGATGTTCATAAGGTTCATTTACATATATCCCATGTGCCTCTGTGTCACTCAGTGGAAGTTCTAGCTTTGCTGGAGATTTCATTTTTATTTTTACTGATTGGTTTTTAAGTGACCTTCTCACTCATTGTTTTAGTTTGTTGTTTGGGTTTGCCAGTATCCGGAATCCCAGGGGTGACAGGTGCAGATCATCTCTGGCAAAGCATCATGGTCTGTCGACCATGTCATCCCAGGCAGACAGATACTGGATCCCTTTAGAATGGCACCAGAAGCTTAGCCAATTTTTGAAATCAATAATGTTGTCCTTGTACTGCTGCATCATTCTGGCTGATGGCAGAATGCTACTCAGGGCTGGGGTCATACCTGCCTGGGCTACAAGATCGGAGAGCTCTTCCATGTCTCTTTTCATGGGAGTGCAGGGAGATACATCTCAGGTCATTCACACCAACATGGACAATGACAGAGTCATATTTGTAGTTGTTGTGGAGTGACCTGAGTGTATGGTTTATATGGTGGATCCAGGCACCCGACAGGCAGCTGACAGTAACTTTCTCCTTGTTTAGCCTGGTGAGTGGGACATCATTGTGCCTGACTATAGAGTCACCTATGAGTAGTGTGTTGGGTACGTTGTTTTGTCTTATTAGCTGTGGTTGAGTGGCATACTGAGTCTACAGGCTATGTGTCATTTGGGTTGCGTTAGGGGTGGAGGTTGCTTGCATTTCTGCTTTAGAGGTCTCTGTTGCTTGAGCAAATTATTACTGAGAGCCTCCGTGAATGTTTTTGTGTTTCTGTGTGTGGATTTTGGTGGTGTAGATTTAGTGAGACTATGTGATGAGTGTGATATGGTGCAAGTGTTTACGTTCTCCTCTTGACTGTCAAGTTCAGTCTTGATTGCAGAGAGCTTTACCTCCAGTTTGGCTAGATAAGTGCATCTCTCACAGGTTGTAGTGTTGGGTAGTAGAAGGAGAGGGTTGTCTGTGTACATGAGGCAATTTCTACATTGCCCCAAGATGCCCAGATTCATCATATAGACAGGAGAGAACACTGGGAGCTGACCCTTGGACATACCTGAATAAAAACTATTTTCCTTTAGATAAGTGAGGAAAGTGAGTACAAGAGATGTTTTTCTCTAAGCAAATGAGGAAAGTAAGAACCAAAACTGTTTTCCTCTAGGTAATGAGGAAGGTTGAGTGCTGTAGTATTTAGTAGGGTATTTAGTGCTTACAAGTTCTGAACAAGTGCTGATCACGAATAGCAAATTCAAGTGCTAAAACTAAGAATCTGTATCTGGACTAAACTAGTTACAGGAAAGGAGGAAACAAGTACAAATGCGGGCTTTTAAATCAGAAAGTTGAGAGAGATGTAAAAACTGCCCAAACGGCCAATAACTACAGTTTCTGGGCCAGAACCACTCCTTATGTAGTAGATAGGTTACCTAGTGCTTACCACTCCCACTGATAAGCTAGAAGGCTTCCCTCCAACACAGAAAGCTGGGGGGGGGGGGCGCTCAGAAGCTTTCATACAGTCCTGGATACAGCAAATCTGAATCTGGACTACACTAGTTACAGGAAAGGTATATATATATATATATATATATATATATATATATATATATATATTGTTAATTAGCAAATTCCACTATCTGAATGCATTACTTAACCAGCTGTTTTTTCAGGATGATGTGTAATACAGTACATACAGTGAATATTTCAGTACATGTAGGTGGATTCAACTGCAGGGCTCCACCAAATATATCTAGGCACTGGAACTGCGAATTCAGCAGCAAAAAAACACACACACTCTATGATATTTCTGGTTTGAGTGTGTGTCTCATTATGGCATTCTTCATCGAGTGTGTGTGCATTTCTGATGGGTATCATCAGCCACAGTTCCAGTTCATATCCAGCATACCCCAGTAAATTACCATGAGGAATATCTTCTCAGTGAAAATCTGATACAGCTGGGAGGCTTGCCAGATATGTGAGTCGTGGTAACTGCCTGGGTTGCCAGCACACACGCTCAAGATGATTTCCTTGGCATTACACATGACTTGGCAGTTAATAGCATGGAAGCCCTTTCTATTAATGCAGAGCCTTCCCTATTCCCTGAGTGTTGCCTTAATTTCTACAAGTGTGCAATATATATGGCACCCAGTACTTCAGGGTAGTGTGATACAGGGTATAACTCCAGCATATGTCTGGCCCTGTCCTCAGGAGTACAAAATACATGTAGTCACTGGCATGTTGGAGCATAGCATTCATGAATTGATGGAGAATCCTGGATGCTGATGGCTGTGACACCCCCAATATGTCCCCTGTTGGTCTCTGAAAGGTACTTGTAGCTAAAATTCTAAGTGCTGCACATACCTTTGTCTCCACTTGTATGGGTTCACCTTGGCTTGCCCTTGCTATGAGATGAGGATGACAGAGGTTGCAGAGTTCCTATAGTGTGTCTCTATTCACCCTGTAGTGCTCTACAAATTCTCTACAATTTCCACATCATGTAGATTGTGATAAGTTACCTGGAGTCTGAAAACTCTTCTCCTTCTTGGTCTTGGTCTATTAGCAGCAGCAGCAGCATAGAGTTCAGCCTGTTTCATATATACATGAATTAAAGCAACAGCAGAACTAACATAGTTTCTGTGTAGACTCCTTTCTGTGGCTGTATAAAGACATGTTTTGGAATTTGCAGGGAAACCAGTGCTGAGTCTACACAGTTGCTTTATAGCTTGATGAATAACTCCTCTATCTTGGCTTGGATGATTAGCATACAGTTCAGCTGATTATGCTGTAATTAGCATGCCACAGTGTTTACCTTGTTTGAGTGGCTCTACACACCATGTAGAGCTGCTTATTGAATCTAAAACAGTGTGGTACTGTGTGCATGGTGCACGTGTAAACGGACTGTGTAGGTTTTACTGAATCTGGCCGCAGGACTTCTTCAAGCACTTTTTATAAAAATGAAGCAGGCTTCACAATGATAAAACTCTCTAGATATCTTGTCTTTAATGCATATGCACATTAAAGAAGAGGATCTGTTTCAGAAGTACCACTCGGAAGAACTCTGTCCTTTTTGTGGTTAGGGAAACAACCATGGGCTGAACATTTCAGCCAGTGAAAGCTGCTAAAGTTTATCACAGCGGCGTTAGGCATCCACACAACCTGCAGCCATGGGGAGGCTCAGATTATCTCCCTACGAATGAGGGCCCCCCTGCAACAGCTGCTGGTTGCTTCATCTTCTCCGATTGTTCCTCGGCATCTCATGCATGTCCGCACAGTTGTATGATGTCACCATGCAATTGCAAACTTTTTTCCATTTTTTTCCTTTGTTTTTTGAGTCATCTGTAAGCTGCACTCAATCAGGTCTGATTCAGTGAAGCAAGGGATTTTATTGGCTGCAGTGACAGGGAAGTAAGTTGTAAGTATTTTTTTTTTTTTTTTTTAGAACAAGGAAGTGATGATGCAAGGACCTGATTGATCCTTGCAAAACACTGACTTCTCTGGATGTTAGTGGCTTTTGCTACAACGTTTTTCCCTAGTACATTGATGGCTCAGTATGTGAAAGCATTTAATGAAATTATGAAGAGAGGAAATTTACCAGCAGGTCAAGCAGGGAAGTTTGCATATCAAAATAATAGGGTGAAAATAAAAATATTTTTTTTTTCTAAAAAATTATTAAAGAAGATAAAATGGGGCCTAATTAGTTGGTTTTGCAGATTATTGGTGTCTCTAAGGTATATATTGGGAAGAATAATGAGGAGAAGGAGAAGAAGTGAAAAAAATAAATAAATACATAAGTAAATAAATAAATAAATAAGATGAGTAAATGGGCATGGCTGAACAATAGCAAAAGTTAGCAAAAAATTCTGGTATGTTATGTTTTAAGAAAGAAAGGGAAATTTATAAGAAAAGCAAGGATAGAAGGAAACAGTTATTCAAAAAGCATATATATTGTCATAGATGGAAGAAGGAAGTGATAAGCAGCAACATGCTAATTAGGAATGTATGAAATGGGAAGAAAAATTATGAATTGTTTAAATGTTAAGCAGAAGGCAAAGTGATGTAAAAAATAAATTATGAAAATAGTGTTGAAATGCAGGAAGAAAGTGGAAGAAGACAGGGATGTCCAACTGAGGGTTGCATGGTGTGAGAGGGGACCTACAGCAATCAGACAAAACTGCCAAAGAGGATAAGGGAGTGGCTCTGGGTCAAGAAATGTGGTGAGAGATGACACAACATTCCTCACTCCATGTAGAATGAAAAAAATGGGGGGGGGTAGTGATTGATGGTCCACATTGAATAAAGACCCAACACAAAGTACACACAGCATATATTGCAATACAGTTAATCTGTGGTATATAAAGAAATAGTCAAAAGAAACAGAGAAACAGAAAAAAAACGTAGCAAACTATGATTGCAGGGAAGCCTTCTAGCTTATCAGTGGGAGTGGTAAGCACTAGGTAGCCTTTCTACCACAAGAGTGGTTTCTGGCCCAGACATTTTAATTTACTGGCCGTTTGGGCAGTTTTTCCATCTCTTTCAACCTTCTGGTTGAAAAGCCCGCATTTGCGCTTGTTTCCCACCTTTCCTGTAACTAGTCTAGTCCAGATACAAATTTGCTGTATCCAGGACTGCTTGTAAGCTTCTGAGACCCCCAAGCCTTTCTGCGTTGGAGGGAAGCCTTCTAGCTTATCAGTGGGAGTGGTAAGCACTAGGTAGCCTATCTACCACAAGAGTGGTTTCTGGCCCAGACATTTTAGTTTATTGGCCGTTTGGGCAGTTTTTCCATCTCTTTCAACTTTCTGGTTTAAAGCCCACATTTGTGCTTGTTTCCCACCTTTCCTGTAACTAGTCTAGTCCAGATACAGATTTGCTGTATCCAGGAATGTTTGTAAGCGTCTGAGCCCCCCAAGCCTTTCTGTGTTGGAGAGAAGCATTCTAGCTTATCAGTGGCAGTGCTAAGCACTAGGTAGCCTATCTACCACAAGATCCAGGTACAGGTTCTTAGTTTTAGCACTTAAATTTGCTTATTCGTGCTCAGCACTTGTTCAGAACTTGTTGTTAGCACTAAATAAGCAACAGATTACTACAGCACTCAACCTTCCTCTTTAGCTAAAGGAAAACAGTTCTTGTACTTACTTTCCTCACTTGCTTAGAGAAAAACAGCTCTTATACTCACTTTCCTCACTTGTCTAGAGGAAAGTAGTTTTTTATTCAGGCATGTCCAAGGGTCAGCTCCCAGTGTTCTCACCTGTCTATCTGATGAATCTGGGCATCTTGGGCCAATGTAGTAATTGCCTCATGTACACAGACAACTCTCTCCTCCTAGCAGCCAACACCACAACCTGTGAGAGATGCACTTATCTAGCCAAACTGGAGGTAAAGCTCTCTCCAACTGAGACTGAACTTGACAGTCATGAGGAGAAGGTAAACACTTGCACTACACCACACTCATCACATAGTCCCACTAAACTTACACCACCAAAATCCACACATAGAAACACAAAAACATTTGCGGAGGCTCTCAGTAATAATCTGCTCAAGCAACAGAGACCTCTAAAGCAGAAATGCAAGCAACCTCCACCCCCCAACACAACCCAAATGACACATAGCGCACAGACTCAGTGTGCCACTCAACCACAGCCCATAAGGCAAAACAACATACCCAACACACTAGTCATAGGTGACTCTATAGTTAAGAACACTGATGTCCCACTTGCCAGACTAAACAAGGAGAAGGTTACTGTCAGTTGCCTGTTGGGTGCCAGGATCCGCCACATAACCCATGCACTCAGGTTACTCCACAACAAGTACAAATATGACTCTGTCATTGTCCATGTTGGTGTGAATGACCTGAGACGTACCTCCCTGGACTACATGAAAAGAGACATTGAAGAGCTCTCCGATCTTGTAGCCCAGACAGGTATGACCCTAACCCTGAGTAGCATCCTGCTATCGCCCAGAATGATATCGCAGTACCAAGGATAAAATGATTGACTTCAACAATTGGCTAAGCTTCTGGTGTCATTCTAAGGGAATCCAGTTTCTGTCTGCCTGGGACGACATGGTCAACAGACCACGATGCTTTGCCAGAGATGGCACCCCTGGGATTCCAGATACTGACTAAGGCTCTTTCTGCCCCTATAGTGCCTTTTTTAGGCAAGGTTCAAATGACAAATTCACCACCATAACAGGAACAGGCAAGCAAAAACTGAGGGTAATGCTACTCAATGCTAGAAGTCTAAATCTCAAAATGCACTCCCTCAAGGCACGCCTTAAAATGGGGAACATCGATATCTGTGCAGTGACTGAGATCTGATTCAAGGCTCCAAAGAGGACCCCTGCATTACCAGGCTATAACTCATGCCACACTTTTTGGCCACCTAACCTGGACCGGAACCCCAAAGAAGGAGGTGTGTCCATATTCATTAAGGATATCCACACCTCCAGGCTAGCTGCTCAGCATAATCCATCCAAGGTTATCCAAGTACAACTAACTCTGGGCAAAACTGCAATCCAAATTGTAGCTTGCTACAGATCCCCCACCATTCCCAAGGATTCCTACTCCTCTTTTCTTGATATACTGGAAAATATTAGGATTCAAACAAACACCCTAATAATGGGAGATTTCAACTACCCCACCATTAACTGGGAAAACTACTCATGTACCAATTCCTTCTCTCAACGCTTTCTGGAATTCATAAATTTCAATGACCTGGATCAACTTATCCACACCCCCACCAGGGGCAACAATATCCTAGACCTAGTCATTACCAGCATGAGTGTTGCACACCTGAAGTCAACTCCTCGTTGGTCAGATCCGACCATAAGCTAAGCACCCTAGATATCCACATCCTGCCCCCACCCTCATTAAGGAAATCATGGTAAAACATTTCTCCAAAGCCAACTTCATGCTTCTTAAGACAGAAGTGGTGAACTTCATGACACCCATGCAGATGGACAATACAGTTACAACTGCTGAATCCTAGACAGATGCAGTCTATAAGCACTTACACGAGTGCATGGATCATGCTATCCCAAACAGAACCAAGACTCTATCCTCCAAAAAAAGGAAGCCAATCTGGTGGTCCCCTGCCATAAACAAATTCTACAACAGAAGGAAGAAACTGTTGCAAAAGAGAGTAAAATCCCATGAGTGGAGGAGTTCCCTGGTCAGCCTCAGTAAGAAGCTGAAATCCCTTATAAGATCCTTCAAAGCTAGCTATGAAAACAAAATTGCCACTGATTCTAGAGACAACCACAAAGCATTCTATAGCTATGTCAAGAATCTCAATGGCAATACCAAGATCTGCTCTGAGTTACAACACAACGGCATGACAATTACAGAACCAATTGATATTGCCAACATCCTGGCAGATAGGTTCAATGCTAACTTTACCCCACTCTCACCCCCTGAAGGGCCCATAACTATACAGGAAGATTGCAGAGTCCCTGTAATCACAACTATGCAGGTAAAAGCTGCACTCTCTAAAGCCAAAAACACAGCATCCATGGGACCAGACAACATCCCAGGTTGCATTTTACATGAACTTCAGAACAAACTGGCTCCCCATCTAAGCACCATGTTCAATCATAGTCTCACATCAGGCTTTGTGCCCACTGAATGGCGCACAGCAACTGTTATCCCACTCCACAAAGGGGGAGCCACCACTGATCCTGGGATCTATCGCCCTATTAGCCTGATGAGCCTGGTCTATAAGGCCATGGAACGTATCATCATGGAACTCATAAACAAAGACATTGGTAACCTCCAAACTCTGGAACCCACCCAGTTCGGGTTTGTGAAAGGCAGATCATGCCTCCTGAACCTGATCGACTTCTTTGAGGCAGTCACTAAAGCTGTAGATGACAGTAAGGTGGTTCACACAGCCTATCTTGACCTCACCAAAACTTTTGACACCGTCCCCCATTCTGTGAATTATAGCTAAACTTACTAAACTAGGTATAAATCCCTATGTCACAAGATGGCTTGCCAATTGGCTCACTGACAGAACCCACACTGTAAAAGTTGCAGACTCCAAATCTGACTTCAAACCAGTGACAAGTGGAGTACCATAGGGCTCAGTCATGGGAACTCTCCTGTTTGGTATCTACTTCTCTGAAGTACAGGCTAACACAGAAAGGCTTTGGCTAATGAAGTTCACAGATGACTGCAAACTAGGAGCCATAGTCGAGTCCCCAAATGATGTGGACATCCTACAGAAGGGCCTCACTGAGACAGATGCCTGGTGTGAGAGCCACGGCCTCATGCTCAATGCCAAAAAGTGCATTGTCATCTCCTTAATAAAAACTCTGTACCCATGAACTACCACATAGGCGACAGTCTACTTAATGCCAAATGTGTGATAAGAGACCTGGGGACCCAGGTGGACAGTAGTCTCTCCTTTGATAATCACATCACCACAGTAGTCAGGAAATCCTTCTACGTGGCACACCTCATCACAAAAGGGTTCTCATCTAGGAAAAAAGAGGTCATTGTTCCCCTCTACTTGACACTCATTAGACCCATTATAGAGTACAATGCCCCTTTTGGAATGTACCTCACAAGACATCTGCAGCAGCTGGAAAGGCCACAGAAGTACCTCACAAAGAGGATTACTGGCCACAAACAGATGCCCTACACTGACCGTCTCAAAAAACTCCAGTTTTACTCCATAGCATATCGCCTACTCTGAGGTGATCTCTGCCTACCATATAAAGCTATGTCAAACCCAGAGCTGTTGGACATGCTACACCTAAAGAAATCCCAATCCCTCCAAGCTACATGCTCTAGGGACCTAAACCTTGTCATCACAATAAACAGGACATGCTGGAGGGATAGATTGCTGTCCGAGAAATGTCCCATACTCTGGAACAAGCTACCTATCTATATCAAACAAAGCTCCTCATTAGCACTCTTCAAGAAAAATCTTGATAAGTGGATGGGAAATAGGAAATACACCCCGGGGATCACTTCTGTGGCTCTGCTCAAAAGGGACACAGGTAAATAACTTTCTTGGGTGACATAAGCCAGGGAACCTTGTTGGCTAGGCTTACTTAGGCCCTTGGGCCAATAGCCTAGTACCTACCTATGAACCTATGAACCTATGAACTTATGAGCCAGACACCAGTGGCCATGAGTAGTGACAAACTAAATATATTGCTGAAGAAAATATAGGTATAATGTGCAGTTAAAGGTTTAATCTGTGGCAGTAGGCAAGGAAACAAACAATGGGCACTGAGAAATAAAATGCATTCTTAGCAGTGAGATGGATGGCAATGGCCAGTTAAACACAATGTACATCAGAGCATAACATACATGTCAATATATGATGTGCAGTACAGTAGAACAAATAAAATTAAATTATAGAAAACTGAAGAAAAAATATTATTTAACTACGTTCTCTTAAAAATGTTATGGTTATTTTAACTATACTTATAGAGGGGCATTAGATATAAGTATATGAGTAGCAGGAGGTGAAAAAGAAAAGTAGGTGGAGAAGAAGTAACTGCCTGAAAAGATATTTATGATAGAAAGATGTGTAAAATAAACACAGGAAAGAAGGACAGTTATGAACTGATAGATACCATACAGGCAAAGAAAAAATAATGAAAAAGCAAGATAGAAGAAAAAACATTTCAAGGCGAATCTGAATGAAAATGCATTTAAAAAAAAAAAAGAGATGCAAGTAAGATAGGTATTGAACAGCCAGGGTAATTCAAGTGAAGAAAAAGTGCAACAAAAATAGATGAAAATGTAGAAGAATATGACAAAATGATAAGAAAGGTGAAAAATGGTTAGAGTGCTCATTTTTTGTTGTTGTTGTTGTGTCTTTCGGCTTTTCCTGGTTAGGAGTCGCCACAGTGGAACTCCGGTCCGCTAATGATTGGCAGTAGATTTTTACGTGCCGAGTTGCCGGCCCTGATGCACAACCTTCAACAAAGGTACACCCATTCACACATGTCTCCACACAGAAGACGCGCTAGCTGAGAATCGGACAACACAACATCTTACTGTGAGGCGACAACGCTACCGCAGCAGAGTGCTCAGTACAAGACAGAAATCTCAAGAACATAGGCATTGCTTGAATCAAACAAGATCTCTGCTATAGCTGTTTATCTAGCAGCACACTTTAAGGGGGCTGTCAGTTTGTGCAGCCCAGCCTGTCTATATGTAGAGCTTCTTTTCTTCCATTTTGTGAAAGGATACTGCAGATTTTTTGTTGGTAATATTTCCATAATAAGGGGTCCTTTCCCCAGGATTCAGCCACTGAACATCAGTGTTTGTCAGAGGTAGGCCACCTAGGCTTATGTCAGTCTGGGGTTAATAATATGGACTATGATGAGTTCATGGATGTGGTTTCAGTGATAGGTCTAACCTCTTGAATTTTAGATCCTGGACCTACGAGGCTGTAGAGATCTTGTCTTGACTTGCTAGGTCCAATTATTCTACAGATTGTTCATTTCTCCTTTGGTACTGAAACAGGCACTGATTACTCAGATACCCAAGAAGGTAACCTTGCATATGAAAGCCTGTGGGAAATGATTGTCTAGTCCTGAACCTCCTATTTATTTCAAAGGTAGTCAAGAACTTAGTCTATGTCCTACTGTACAAACATTTGACATCTCATAGGTTGTTGGATCTTTAGCAGTCTGGTTTTAGACCAAAAGCATGGTCTACATCTACACACATTAGAATAGGTAGACATATCTTAATGGAGAGAGATTACTGTAAATACTTCATTGTTACTTGGTCACCCTGTTTGACATAGTGGGCTATGGAATCCTGATCATGCAACTGTATTTACATTGTGAGTTATTGAGCACAGTCCATAATTGGTTAGCCTCTTAACTCTGTGTATGTACCTTACATGTGTCTGGTGGTCTGAATTCTTCAGGATTTTTCCACCTGGAATGTGATGGACCCCAGTGTACAGTTTTGGCTCCACTGTTTTTTTATCATATATATGTTGCCACTCAGGGTGGTCCTGAGAAGTAAAAGCATCTTTCTTCAACCTTATGCTGATTATATTTAACTGTACTAGTTTTTCTCTCTAGAAAGTGTGCTAGATCACTCAACCCTGGAAAACTTCCTAGATGTGAGTCTTGAATGGATGTGCAAATATTATTCAAAACTCGACCTGGCTAAGACTGAAACTATTCTGGTTCAGACCACTATCCATCCATCTCAGATTATTTGTTCATCACATTGAGTACATACAGAAGGTGAGATCAGCTGGATTTTTTATCATGTATGTGATCTAGGCTTAGTGCTACTTTGAGACACTGATGCACTGGCTGTTGCTTGTCATCAGAACTTCATATTTCCATCTGAAGAATAATAACCTTAATTCTCAATACGTCTAGTACCTACCTCTGTTCCTCTCTTTTTTATTTTTTCTTCTTTTCTTTTCTTTTTTCCTTTTTCATCTGTCCCTCCTCTGTTCATTCTACTTATATCCCCATGGCACTCTCTTATGTGTTTCATGGGTTTGAGTCTGTCTGACTCTGGCTCAGTAATCTCCATGGCTTTCTCTTGTGTTTCTATAGGTTTCTTTGGGTTTGAGTCTATCTGCTTCAGGCTCTGTAATCCCCATGGTTTTCTCTTGTATGTCTTGTACATCTGTAGTCTTTTCTATGTCTGTCCCATAGCTGTCTTGTGTACCTCTGCAGTGTGACTGTTCTGCATGTCAGTAGCTCTGTCTTGTGTGATGGGTTCAGTTTGTCTAATGCTGCTTGAATGTTTCAGTCTTACCATATTGCTGTCATCATCTTGTGCTTGGGAGTGGTGTTTCTGTTCAGTTTTGTGGTAGTGCTGCCTTTGTCTTGTGTGTGATTCTGTTCAGTCTTGCAATAGTTCTGTCCTGTTCTTGTGTCTCTGTCCTGTGGAGGTGGGTGCCTCTGTCCTATGTGTTGGAGTCTGTGTGGATGTTAATGCTCAGTCTTGCTGTAGTGTTGTCTTTTCATGCGTCTGTCCTGTGTGCAAGAGTGTGTAGCTATCTCGTGTGTCTGTACAGTCTTTATATAATGCTATCTTTATCTTGTGTGGGTGTGTTTCTTGTGTGTGGGAGTCTGTGTGGGTGTTAATGTTCAGTCTTGCTGTAGTGTTGTCTTTATCACCTGTGGATGTCTGTCCTGTGTGGAAGAGTCTGTCTGTTTTGGTGTGCCTCTGCCTGTGTGAGGGAGTCTGTATGGGTGTCTCTGTTCAGCTTTGCTGTATTGCTGTCTTTGTCTTGTGTGTCTGTGCTGTGTGTGGAAATCAGTATGGGTGTCTTAGTGTTCCTTTGTGGGACTGGCTACCTTGATGGGGTACAGAGGCTTGTCGTAATGTAACAACATTGCTACTAAATGCCAGTCAGTCACAGCTCTCAATCTCATGGCACAAAAAAATCTGTGTAAAGTTAAGATAATGAGATACAGCCCCGAAAATCAGGACAAATTTTAAATATTGCTCTTATAAACTTAAAATGTTGCTAGAATGAAAGGTTACCATGCATTTTCTGAAGGATATGAAGTCAAACTCAAATGCCTGTTATTATTTAATGAATTCAGCCCTCAATGATTTGCCGCAAAAAATCCAGAAAACTACAAATTTTGAGGAACAGACCAAAATGAGTCAAATCTGGACATTTTTTGAAAGTCTGGGCAGTTGAGAAGTATGCAGTCAGTGTGTGTTTGTATTTCAATGAAAATGATGTTCAACCAAAAGACATATACTTGTGGCTTTTGATAAGAATGTAACTTTACAGTGTTGTATGGATGGGAGGGACTGCACTTGTGCAAACTGGGGTAGTGGACTCCATTTTAAAAGGGAGCAAAGAGGGTGTGTGCCAATTATAGACAGATAACAGTGCTTAACCACCCTGGAAAAACATAAATCAGGGCTCTTGAAAAGGGAGTCTGTCTAATAGTTGAGCCTCTGATTATGGGTGAGCAATACAGTTTCTATCCTTGCTGTGGGGTTTTATGACTTTGACAAACATGTTGCTCTGGGAGCTGATGCATTACAAAAAGTACATCAACTCCCAATCCATTGAAATTACTGAGTACTTCACACATGGGAAGCTATACCTACAGTGCCCAACAAATAAATATATGCTAACTCCGATGTTACACAGCAGTGCGTGTAAGAGGAAACTGCCCTATCTGCACTTTGTGTAACTGCGTATAAACAGAAACTAACACTAATCAAAGCAACACTCCTGTTCCATATGTGGGTCTATATTAGATAATCAAAGCTTTAGGTAACCAAATACCTAAAGCTTGACACCTAAACAGTGAAAGCTGTAAACTACGAACAGCCCCTTCTGCAAATTTTTTTCATAGGGAAATAATTTGCTTGGCTGGACCAAAAAAAAAAAACTTTCAAACCCTAATCAAGTTGAGGGCTTTGCCCCCACACCACCCCATATGGGGGGCTGTGCCCCCCACATCCCTTAACTAAATATACCAACTCCGAGATCACTCTACAGTGGAGAAAAGGGCAGATTCCCAATAACGGACAAGCAAATTTTTTCCCTATGAATAGATTCATGTAAGTGGCCATTCGCGGTTTACAGCTTTCGCTGTTTAGGTGTCGAGCTTTAGGTATTAGATAACCTAAAGCTTTGACTATATGATATAGACCCCCATATGCAACTGTACCACAGCTGGACTATTATACATTACTTTGATAACAGTGCAACTGTACCACAGCTGCACTGTTCTACATTACTTTGATAATAAAGACAACTGAAAAAAAATATCCCTCAATCAAGTATGTGCATGTCTGTGTGTGTGTCTGTGTGTGTGTTTATGTGTGCATCTATATCTCTCCATATATATTTATATATATATATATATATATATATATATATATATATATATATATATATATATAGAGAGAGAGAGAGCGATAGTTATAAATAAAGACGCCAAAGGGTAAATATTTCACACAAACCATTAACAAAAAACTACCAAGAAAGATCCAACAAAGCTAGAGTCTTCACTGTGTAGTACCTTAAACCTCCAGCAGTGGAAGCCTATTGGATCCTTAAATACATATCAGTGTCTCAGCTACAGGGCTTCTAAATGCCCATCATGTTTAACTTACTCTTTTAAAAGTCTTAAAAGTCTTTACTGGTACATTCAGGTGAATAAAGCCAAACCCAGCTGTAGACATAGCAAGTTTCACCCATTTTGACAGCTCGTCAATATATATATATATATATATATATATATATATATATATATATATATGGGTCTACTTCACATGATAGAATGTTCACATCTTCGAATTCCGTATGGCCGAGACCATATGATCAAACATTTGAATGTTCGAAAATGTGCAGTAGACCTGCAAAACACAAACAGCGCCCCCCCCACCCCCGCAACTTTAATATACCAACTTTGAGATCACACTACAGTGAGGACAAGGGAAATCTCCCAGTCTGAGCTGTATGCCAATCCCTGTTCAGAATTTCAAAGTTTTAAAACTTCGAACATATGGTCTTCGATCATATGGGTTTCAAGATTTTAAGATTTGAAATTCTGAAGGAGACCCACATATATATATATATATATATATATATATATATATATATATATATATATATACGGGTCCACTTTCAAATTTTGAAATACTGATATATCAGATTTCAGTATTTCAAGACCAGAATCCTGGAAGTGTGCATGACTGCATTATCAGAATATCGAAAGTCAATATACTGAAACTTCAAAATATCGAATTTTCAGTATGCAACTTTTTTTTTATATCCCTCTACCACTTGCAGAACCAGCTAGTGCTTAAGTGCAACCGATACTACAATAGAACAGGCTAAGTAGACAACAAGTGATATGCAGAGCAAACAGTGATAAGCGCTGTTTACGGACATGTTCCATTACCACTTATCTCACATTTGCAGAACTCTTGCCATAGCTTCTAGGAATTCCATACTGGAATATGACTCCTTATTGTTAAGGATAGTCTTGAATTGGCCATGTCTCCTAAGTACCCTTCCCCTTTTCAGTGACAGCGGGCATCCACTAGCCATACATACCCACAGTTCTTCCACCCTATCCTGTTCTCTCACAAGAGTACTCATGAGAACAGAGAGATCCATTGCCTTGGTACCTAACAGACGCTTCAACCTGCAGTGCCAGGCTTTCACCAAGTTCTGGGTTCAAGGGAGGAATAGTGAGTGCATTGAAGTCATAGACATGCCAAGAAGTAATTGGGAACAAGGGAGGGAATCTGTA
Source organism: Protopterus annectens (assembly GCF_019279795.1). Lineage (NCBI taxonomy): Eukaryota > Metazoa > Chordata > Ceratodontiformes > Protopteridae > Protopterus > Protopterus annectens. Next base: position 383,590,911 of record NC_056729.1, read on the forward strand.
GAAAGAAGTGGTTCATGTGGTGAATTTTCTCACTCTGCCCAGCACATACCAATTGGAGAAATATTTAATAAGTTTTCTGTCCTCTATAGGAAATGTGCCCTGTTGCGATTGGAAAGGAGATAACACCTCCTGTTCTGGCAGAAAAGCAAGCACAACTAAGCACCTCACTGATAACTGAAATGACATGTTAGCATTGTATAAGGATGCTAAGACTAACTGCTGCACTTTTCTGCCAAAGTGAAACAAACAGCCCTTGGATACCACTCCATTTATATTTGCCTTAATACTCTTAATTGTGACTATCTCAAAATAGCACAAGAAGTATTTCAATGAGGTGTCAAACCGCTGTTTAGCTAAGAGATGAAATATGCAGTGCCACATACAATTATATGCTTTCAGGGACTTTTTGGTTATTAAACAGTACTGCAGAGGCACTGACTTACTGTATCCTCTGTACTTCATGAGACAGTGAATGCTGTACAATTGGCGGCAAATAAGTCCTTTTTAATAAAAATGTCCCATCCATGAGCCAGATCATGGGTCTACTGAGGTCATAGAAGTTGTTTACTGTTGTAAATACTGTCATGGTATTATCACTTCCATTGTCTACCACCTGTTTCTCTAGAAAAACGCAGACTTTTATAGTGTAATCATTTATATTTAAGGTCTGTACGGTTATGTTAGGAATTGCCTTAAGCCTACTGTCTTTTCTGCACACTCTTCCCACTTGTTGGAGTAATGGTTTCCTAGACTGTAAACTTGGCAGGAAATCAATGGAGGTGGATGCTAAGGCATCTTCTACTAACAGACAGGGTGCATCCTGGGATATTTCAGCCCCATGCTTTAACTCACTGCAGAGTTTGTATCTCTCTATTTTAGCTGGATCACTGGCATGACTGTGTGAGACTGACTTCACCAGCTGTTCACAGGCAGGTATAGTTAGGGATGCTTTCAACTTGCAAGACCAGTATTTCCTCAGGTTCATGGTCCATTTGAGGTGGAATACATATCCTTCCATTATTAGTACTTCCTTATGTTTTTGGAATACTGTTATTTTATATATGGTTCCTTGACTTCCCGGTGGGGAAAACGTCACATTAGTCATGTTTGAGATAGTACTACATACATCCACTTAAAGAGATACGGACCTATTTATTGAGTAACAGCCTCTGAGTTAGCTGTATGCTGTATTGTGTGATTCGGTATAGTGGAGTTTCGATCATGTGCACTTCTGGGATTCTGGTCTTGAAATACTGAAATTCGACATTTCAGTATTTTGAGATTTAAAAGTGGACCCATATATATATATTTGTATTATAAGTGAAGTATTTGGCAAAAGTGGAAAAATGCATCTATAAAACTAAACAAATATAAGTGTTTTTATGTGCTTTCAAAGATTTTTTTTGTTTGTTTGTTTTTGGAACTACAAAATAAGAAGAAAAAGAATAATCTGACTCCTACCACCAATAAATCTTTTACACCAAGAAAATTAGATAAAAACTAAAAGCATTGCATCTAGAAATTCTATTCATTCCTGAATACAAACGTATTTGTTGAAGAGTAGAAAAAGGCACTGTGTGGACTACTTCTGATCTTGTCAGTGAGAAAGACACCTGGAAGACATTCAACTGTTGAAACTTTTCTGGAAGAGGAAAGAGAGAATATAGTAGCAATGAGAGAAAAATCAGGAATTATGAACACAGAAATAATTTTCCATGTATTCACCGTTTCTTTGTTACAATATTACAAGGTCCTAAAGAGACTATAAATGTGAATGTCATTGGGTTGAGGAATAGAGCTAAATATTGTGATTTTGCTGAGCTGCATAATTTACTAATAAAAATGAAATTTATGGTATAAACTTAAGAACTGAGAAATAGTCTATTGAAAGCCACAGACCTGAGCTTATCAAAGGATATGGATATGTGCAGAACTAGTAAGTTTTCTTGCACACAGATAATTAGCTGAAGCAAAATTGGAAGACATTGTGAGTCAAAATTAAAAAAAAAAATGAAATATGAGAAAAAAGTGAGCGTGAGCTTTAAAAGTAATGGATACGCAAAAGATAACCACACAGTGTGTGCTATAACAGTAACAGACACCAGAGAAATGGTCCTGCATTTAAAATTCAAACCAGGAGGCTGTTTATAAACATGCCTTTAATAAATTATTTGGAAAATATGCCCGGAAAACCATTTGCAAAAAGTGTAAATGGAAAGATAGTTGTATTTAAAAGAATGCATATGTTGTTGAACATACACATGAAAAGGACCAGCATCAGCTGTTCTGGTCAATATTATGGAAATGAAAACAGATGACATATTGAAAACTGAAACACTGGATCAAGAATGCAATTCAGACTGTTGAAGAGAAATACTTAGGATTAAAAAGTAAAGGCACTGTTTATCAGGTATAATTGCAGAGTATAATTCTTTGTATGAAGACACTTCTAAAGCATTAATATATTCTGGTTATCGGATTGCCATATTAGCTCAAATAAATGGCTGAGAAGTGAATATAAAAAAAAGTAGAGGGCCCTTTTCTAAACTGTAGCATTTGAGTTGCATTTTCCTAATATCTTGGTTCAGTTAATTTGGGACAGGATAGGAATAGTAAAATCAATTTACAGCATAAAAGCAGGAAGTGCATGTTAAAAAAGGCAGTCATGTGGCCATTAATTAAAAGTTTTAATGTCAGACTTATGACCCTCTGGATTTCTGCTGTAATTCCATGTTGACATGTCATCCTTCATATTATTTATTTATTTCTGTCACAGTGGACCATTCTCAGATTCATCCCAGATCAGAGGCATAAAATAAAATAGTGAGATAACATAAAATACAATTATGCAGATATTGTACAGAAATGGTTTAGAGTAGCTTATTTTTAGCAGGGTAGATTGTAGTCTAGTGATAAAACTGAGAGGAAGATCAGGTAGCACAAAGAAGGTATAGCAAATGTTAAAGGGTGACTGGGAGGGGGAAGTGTGGGCCAAGGTAGTATTACAAGGGGATGTTTACTTCATATACTTAGAAGAGATTGTATAATGTTATCTGCTACTTTTTTCTGTTACTTTCAGATGTAATTTATTGCAACAAAAGTTAATTCCATGTGTACCTATGCACTGCAGTTTGCCATACATTTAATGTGAAATGAAGAGCAATAAAACAATAGTGTTGTGGGTGGTACAATAAGATGAAGTATTTAGGAATATGAATTAAAAAAGCTTCTGTTATGGCAACTAAGGATAAACCAAAAATAATTTAAAACTGAGAAACTGGGAACTCTTATTTATTGTCACTATGTGAGGTATTGCCAGCTATGCCAGGAGAAGCAGGCAGTGGATGTGTAACATATGCCAGCACAGCTAGCTGGAATTTTATAAAGGAGTATATGTCATTTGTATATCAAAACTGATTTGTACAGATGCTTGTGTTGAAAAATGTATATGTAAAGCTGCTTGTGTTAAAAATGTACCAACAGTGCTCCCTGCTGGACAGAGAAAGAAACATACATGCATTATTGTAACTGTTGAAATGTATATATTGTAACAGAAAATATTGGAAGAGAAGAGGTTAATCTCAATTCACCTGACTTTGGAAAATAGTAAGAAAATAAATTACTTATGCCATAAAGATTGTATTTGACAGTTCTCAATGCAGTCAGAGACAACAAGTCTGTACTAGGAAGCTTCCTGCATTGTCACTGGGGTGAACTAATTGCTACTCTGGAAGGGTAGATGTTTGAAAATATTTTATGACTTCCAGGAGTTGCAGAAGATCTTAGCCAAGGCTCTGTGTGTGTGTATTATTGACACATATGTGATAAATCCTGACAGCTTCTAGCCAAGGGGGGCGGGGGGGGAATGGGCACCAGAAGTCAGATGACCAGATATATGTGATGTCATTCTGTAATCCATCACTAAAAATAATGTTTAATACTAGGTGAGAATGAAGTCTCAGTGTACCTTGTTTTTGTAACCTGACAAAGAAGGATCTCTCACCTATGTCATCTTGTCTTGCTCTAGTAAGTAACCAGGGAACAATAATACTTTAGATCAGTCAGGAAAATATAGTGAGATTAGTTAAGTATGTTTTTTTTATAACTGTGTGTAATTTTTAATATTTCCTGTGATTGAAATGCTGGTTTTTAGTTTAAATAGATATTTAGTATTTTCATGTTCTTTTATTATTTATTATTAAATATATTTAAACTTTTCATTGTGGCTGATCCTTTTGAGAATATTTTAACCTTTGAAAGCACTTATATCTATTGGTGACACTGTGGCCACTCCTGAAAGCCTGGCTGTTTGGTTAACATTTCTATTTGTGTAATATATTAATTTCACTTGGTTTAATTGGATACCCATGCAAGAGCCTTGGAGTAGCTGGCTTTGGGGTGTCTGGTGGAAGTGTAACTACCTTATAGTCTGGGCAGAAGGGGACATAACTAGTAAGTCTGTTCCAGCCTTTCCCAGGTGTGTGTGCATGTGTTTTGTGAGTGTGTGTGTGTGTGTGTGTGTGTGTGTGTGTGTGTGTGTGTGTGTGTGTGTGTGTTTGTGTATGTGTGTGTATTTGCATGTGTCTGTGAAAATCGAATCTCAAAGTGTGCGTGTGTGTCAGCTACTTGCAGCAGGGACACAAAGCACTGGTTTCACAGAGACAGTGTTGCAGGACTTGGCTTGGGCACCCAGCTGAGGACTCAACCCTAAAGCTGTGCCACCGTGGGGACTTTTATTGGGGAGGAAGACAGATAGAGAAACACAGACCCTGACTAATTGTGCTCTTAAGGGAAGAGAGCTGCATCTGGAAATACTGAGTGTATCCCTTTTCGTTCCAAGTGAACATCCATCTCCAGTGCCAGTGGTGAGGATTCAGGCTCCTTGCTTACTGGCCCAGAGGGGGGACATCATATTTATGGATATGGATAATAAGATACAAACAGTTCATATGCTAATAGGAGATTTATATGCTAACAGCTTAAGAACCCTTACAAGTCTAGTCATTATTATCCAAATTTTCCCCAGTTTTCAATCTCTGAGGGCTAGAGGATATATTAGGTTTGTGCCTATGACACTGAATATTTTACAGACTGTCTGTCCCTGTCTATAAGGGACATGGGCACCACCCTAGGACTGAATTTATGATTCACCATCCATTGATCCAAACTACATTTGAAAAAGGTCAGGAAAGTTCTCTGCTTTACGTGAATAGGAAGCCTGTTCCAGAGAAAGGGTAATCTCTGAAACACATATCTGTTTCTCCAACAGACCAGATTTAGATCCCTTGATCAGGTGATGCTAATGCAATTTATCTTGTGAATGGAAACAGAGATAAACAACTGAAAGTGGGATCTTTAGAAAAGGGAAGGAGCAAATTACATAGAAAATAAATTTAAATTGTGGGAATAATACATGTCAAATAATGTTATGGTGGAGGAATGGGGTTTAAGAAAGGCAGGAATTGCAATTTATGTAATGTTGGACTGATTATAGTTATAAAAAAGAACATATGTGATGTATAATGTATGGAACTGGAAACATGTTAATATGCTGTGTTTTGTTTTATATTATATATTTATATTCCAAAAACATGCATCTGGGGCATTTCTCCCCAAGCCTCTGCTGAAAATAGGCTCTATCCTTGTGGGACTTTCCCACTCAACAAATGTTAAATAAAATAAAATGAATTAATTAATTTATGTTTGCCTATACTCTTAAGTGATTATTTAACAAAGCTGAAAAAGAAAAAGAAAGAAAAGCATGTAATTTTTTTGCAAGAAAAGTTGATTTCCTTTGAACTTGTGCATTGCAGTTATAAATTGTAATTGTTAACAAATTATGTCATTTACTCATGAACACAAAATTGTAAAAAATAAATAAAAAAAAATATTAATTAGAAATAAATATTTTTTTTCAATAATAACTGTTTGGATGAAACAATACACTTTATATTTGAAACTTTTTGCTGTTAAGTATGTTTATTTTCAGTCTGAGGTTCCTCAATCTGATCCTAACATCGGCAGAATTGGATCTGACATTGGGATATAGACCATTTAGACATCAACTAAAAAAACAGAATATAATGAAAGTTTATGAAACCTTTCTAAACTGTACAAATTGTCCATTTTTGTGATTATTCTTAGAAGGCATGCATTTTTAGTTGGCCTGTGTGAAAGCTATAAAACTTAGCACTGTATTCAGTTGGTCAGTGAATTATAAAGTGGTGCAAGGATCTCTCTGGAGTTGACAGACATGTCCTTTAGAATTAGATGCTCTGCGTAATATGCTTTTCTAACTTTGGCAATACACATTGGTCAAAGTTTATTGTTCCTAGATGTTTAATGTTGGTATAATTGTTATAGTTTGATCATTTACTTTGTAATTTTAATTTATGTGCTCTTTGGCAAGTCATATAATCTGCATTTACTGATATTAAAGTTGAGCTCATAATTATTGTAGTAGGTATGGACTTTTATATACACTGTCTGCTTTGACATTTTTATTTAAGTACTTATGTTATTCAGTTTACAGTTATCGGCATACTTGGTTATCCACAGTCCATTTCCCACTGTTATGTCAGAGAAGAATAGTAGAAAAGAAAGTGACCCCAGTACAGAGTGGCTCCTGTTTGGAAATACAGGTAATCTCCACACCTTGACTTTTATCTCTTCTGTTGTCTAACCATTGTTTAATCCAATTAATTATATATGGATTGGTACTTAATATTTTAATTAATGATTACATGATGTGGAATAGTGTCAAATACCTTAGCAACTCAATACAAGAGGCATGTACTGTCAGTCCTTCATTAAGTGCTGGTGTTATCTCATCAAAGAATGCCAGGATCAGAAGGGAAGACCTCCTCTTAACAGACCCCTACTGTTCCATATCTAACAGAAATAGGTTATTTGATTAGTGGAGGTTAAGCTGCATTATGACTTCTTCAATCATTTTACGCAGTGCATTGGCCAGGCTGATTGGTCTAAAATTGTTTGTGACTGTGGCAACATTTCAGCTTCTATGTAGATCCATAGAAAGGATATCCTGAGAGAATATTTTGATTTATGTACAGACTTAGGAAGTTTTCCAGGAAAATATTGAATAAAATTAAATATTGTGCCAATGATTTGTGTTCTAAGAAAAGTACGTTTACCTCTGAAGAATATATTAGAATAGGGACTATAGTGAAGGGAAAAAGTAGATGTCATGAAGAAACTGTCAGAACCACAAAATGGGAAAATACTATGGTCAGTGTTCTGAAGAAAGACATATTTCACATTTGTATTGCTCTGTAGTGTCTGAATAAAGTGATTATGCAAGAACATTACCTCTTGTTTACAGCTGAGGAAGTAGTTATCTCAACAGTGCTAAATGCTAAGTTCTTGTGAGTAATAGATGCAAATCAGGGATTCTAACAGATAAAGCTATGCAAACACAGTACTGAGTTGTGTACATTTAATACACTATTAGGAAGATACAGATATTTTATGCTTTGGCTATCTCATTAGCACAACAGGTATATCAAAAAGTTTTTGCTACTGAAAGTGTTGTAATCATAGGTGAAGATGTATAAGTGTGTGAGTACATACATATATAGGTTTATTTCAAAGTATCAAATGGCCACATTGTTGAACCAGGTATGGTCGAGACCATATGGTCGAAAATTTAGTCCATTGAACTGTTTTGACTTAGGTCTCAGTACAGTGGAATCAGTGAATTTGTCCTTTTCCCTATTGTAGTACAATCTTGGAGTAGATCTATATAATTAGTAGGGGGGTGTAAGAAGCACAGATACCCACTTGGGGTCGGAGGAGGGCTTGCCCCCCCTGTTAAAGCATAGTCTGTGTTGTTCGCTGGCATTGTTTGGGTTCATTGTTTTTGTTGAAGGATTGACTTATTGACCATTTGGTCTCAAACATATGGGTTTTGACAATTTAGCTGTTCAATGCTTTGAAATAGATCCACGTGTTTGATCATACATTTGTTAGATTGAACATTTAATTAGGAGGGTTGTTTCAGTGAAATGCCTGTTCATCACAGGATAGCAACACTCCACAGTGGGGAGGGGGATTTTGCTCAGAGTTGGTGTATTTAGCAGAGGGTGTAGGAGGGGCTATATGCGAGCTTGGCCCCCTCCCCCTGCTTAATATTGTTGCTTTTTCATTTGGATTAAGTGAGTTTATATGTTTTGACCATTTGTGGTTGATGTAGTGATGTTGATGTAGTGTATGTCAATTTAGCCGGTTATCTATGAAGTGTCACACACACACACACACACACACACACACACACACACACACATATATATATATATATATATGTATGTATATATCTATAATATATATAAATGTATCTATATATAGATAGATAAAATGCAAATGTACCTAAGTACAATATTTACTATGTACCCACCTAAGTACCATGTTCAATCATAGCCTCACCTCAGGCTTTGTGCCCACTGAATGGCGCACCACGATGGTTATCCCACTCCACAAAGGGGGAGCCACAATGGACCCTGGGAACTACTGCCATATTAGCCTGATGAGCCTGGTCTGTAAGGCCATGGAACGTATCATCATGGAACTCATAAACAAAGACATTGGTAATCTCCAAACTCTGGACCCCACCCAGTTCAGGTTTGTAAAAGGCAGATCATGTCTCCTATACCTGATAGACTTCTTTGAAGCAGTCACCAAAGCCATAGATGAGGGTAAGGTGGTTCACACAGCCTATCTAGATCTCGCCAAGGCTTTTGATACCATCCCCCACTCTGGCATTATAGATAAACTCACCAAACTAGGTATAAATCCCTATGTCACAAGATGGGTTGCCAACTGGCTCATGGACAGAACCCACACTGTGAAAGTAGCAGACTCCAAATCCGACTTCAGACCAGTGACAAGTGGAGTACCACAGGGTTCAGTCCTGGGTCCTCTCCTGTTTGGTATCTACTTCTCTGAAGTACAGGCTAACACAGAAGGTCTTTGGCTAATGAAGTTTGCAGATGACTGCAAACTGGGAGCCATAATCAAAACTCCTAACGATGTGGGCATCCTACAAAAGGGCCTCACTGAGACAGATGCCTGGTGTCAAAGCCATGGCCTGAAGCTCAATGCCAAAAAGTGCATTGTCATCCCCTTTGGTAAAAACAATGTATCCATGAACTACCACATAGGTGGTAGTCTACTTAACACCAAAAGTGTGATAAGAGACCTTGGGACACAGGTGGACAGTAGTCTATCCTTTGATAATCACATTACCACAGTGGTTAGGAAATCCTACCTGGGACACCTCATCACAAAAGGTTTCTCATCCAGAAAAAAAGAGGTCATTCTTCCCTTCTACTCTTCACTCATTAGACCCATTATAGAGTACAGTGCCCCTTTTGGTATGTACCTCACAAGACATCTACAACAACTGGAGAGGCCACAGAAATACCTCACAAAGGGGATTACTGGCCTCAAACAGATACCCTATGCAGACCATCTAAAAAAAAACTCCAGCTTTACTCCGTCACATATCGTCTACTCTGAGGCGATCTCTGCCTAACATACAAAGCTATGTCAAACCCAGAGCTGTTGGACATGCACCACTTAAAGAAATCCCAATCCCTCTGAACTACACGCTGTATGGACCTAAACCTTGTCACCACAATAAACAGAACATGCTGGAGGGATAGATTCTTGTCCTAGAGACTTCCCATACTCTGGAACAGACTACCTCTCTATGTCAAACTAAGCTCCTCATTAGCACTCTTCAAGAAAAATCTTGATGATTGGATGGGAAATAGGAAATTCACCCTGGGGATCACTTCTGTGGCTCTGCTCGACAGGGGCACATGAAAATAATTTTCTTGGGTGGCGAAAGCCAGGGTACCTTTTTGGCTGGCTTATATAGGCCCTAGGGCCAATAGCCTAGTACCTACCTATGAACCTATGAATGAGTTAACTACAGTAAGCTGCATTTTATGTTTCACAACTGGTTCTTGATATTGCAGTCTGAGTGAATACCTCTGGATGGTGCAGTGGTGCAGCTGTAGCATTGTCACCTCACACAAGAGGTACTCCAGTTTGATTCTTGTCTGGGGTAACTTCTGTGCAGAGTCTACATGTCCTCCCTGCATTTGTGTGGGTTTCCTCCCACATTACAAAGACATGCATCTGGAGTGTTACTCCCTGGGCCTCTGCTGAAAATTGGCTTCATTCCAAGCCGGACTTTCCTGGTTAAAAATGTTAAATACCTCATGAAGTCTTAATGATTAAACTGATAGACATAAATTTATACCAGAGTTATTGTATATGTGTCTACTTAATTTGGGATATGGGTACTATAAAGGGTAGCAAGAACTTTTAATTATGTCTCCTTAAAGATGAATATGGCTAGAACCCTTATGATCACTGTGATCACTTACCTGATATTGTTCTTATGTTCCTTTTGAGGTTGAACCACATCCGGAGTGTATTGATATTATTTAGTAGACACCACACTTCTAACATAGAAAAGGAAAGGGAAAAATATAGGAAGCATTTTTACTGACTTTTTTTGTTTTGACTTACTTTACAGTCACTGAGTCTTGACTATGCTTGTACTTTGTACTTATTGTGCAACCTAACAATTAATATAGAAAAGGGTTCTACTGTTTTATGCTCTTGTGCATGGTTTAATTGAAACTATCACAGATATTCTCTATACTTCTTTCCATGTAATGAATGAGTTAATATACAAATAATCCTGTCCTCTGGAACACCATTTTGTGTTACATTGCTTATAACTTTAACATTATTTCTTCATTCTGGGTTTAAGATCTGATTGCTGGTAGCCATGATCTTGGAGGAGAATGAAGGCTATCTAATTTCTACCTTAATGGCCTTTTGCTTTACCTGACCATGGTAAATTATCTACCTTGGATGATTAATGTCAGTTTGCCCCTTCCGGATCTAATGGTGTGATTAAGGACTTGTTTCTTGTGAAAGTATTCTCATGTCTGGGTAGATAAATGCTCTCCACTTGCATATTTATTTGTCCTTCGTTCTTCTTCTTCTTCTTTTGGCTTTTCCCGGTTAGGGGTCGCCACAGCGGAACTCTGGTCCGCTAATGATTGGCAGTAGATTTTTTACGGGTGCCAGCTCGATGCCCAACCTTCAACGAAGGCACGCCCATTCTATGCATGTCTTTCGAACATCACTCGACTGCGGGGAGGACATGCAGACTGCACACAGAAGGTGCTCCAGCCGAGAATCGAATGGGAGAACCTCTTGCTGTGAGGCAAGAATGCTTCTGCTGCACCACCGCGGCTGTAAATTTATTTTTTCTATTCATTATGGATTCAAAAAGGAATGTCAGGTCACTTCCCCTCGTTTACAAGAAAGGTATTATCAGTTTGTCCAGTGTTAATTTGCAGATCTTAGTTGGAGATGTTCATAGAGAAACATATTGGTTGTAGTCCCATCTAGTGATAAAACCTTTGTAATATCTTTTTTGTCTTTCCTTTTCCCATTTTGCTTACTGCAGAAAACAAATAGTAGATAAGTAGTAGAGTTTGGAATGCTATTTATTCAGGTTGCACACTTCTTTCACACCTGTTTGATGGCATTTTCATTCAGTCTGGGAATGGTGCTGCACAGGTGAACCACTGAACAGTTAACTGTATCTTGAGGCTGCTCACAAGAAGTCGGGTCTATATTAGTTTTTCAAACGTTATTTTCAGCATACACCTATTCATCGACACATATTCAGCAAAAATCACTTCCATAATTCACTGAATTTTCCAAGGACAATGAAGTAGTTGGCTGACTACACAACTTTTCCCTTTTCCCCACTGTAGTGCAATCTCAGAGCTGGTATATATAGTTGGGGGGTAGGGTCGGTGAAGCCCCCCACTTGGGTGGGTTTGATTTAGTTATTTGTGGGTTCTGTTGAGCTGCAGGACAATTGTTTCATTGCCCTTGGAAAATTCAGGGATTTGTGAAGTGATTTTTGCTGAATACATGTTGATGAATAGGTGTTCACTGAAAACAACTTTTGGTGAACTAATATAGACCCCAAGAAGTCATATCTTCCATTTAAAAATGCTGCTTACAACAACTTTGAAATAATTTGAGGAGTACAAGGTCTAACTGTGGAAATAGAAGCAAACTATTGGATTGAGAGAGTAACAGATAGAAAGCTTAGTCAATGATCACTGAATTACTTATTGAGTTGTTGAAATTACCTGAATGCTTAAACAGAGCAGAAACTATAAGGATAGTTATATGAAAACTCATTGGACTTTCCCCAAATAAATGAGTATACAGTAATATCTTTATTAACAAAATATAGGAAACCATGTTATATGGCTGTAGTAGGTACAAAGATAAAAAGCAGACTGCAAAGGAAGGTAAAACTCCTATAAGATGAAATAGTTCACAAGACACAGAGTGGAAGAGACAGTAAAAAGGCTACAACCAAGAAATGATTTCATGAACATGCTTTAAATGATGAAATGTATAAGAGACTGCTCTTCATTCTTCCACTAAAACACATCAGCATAACAAATTGATGGAAATATTACATTTCTTGGGAATAAGAAGTGATATATTAAAATAGACAGAACCATGGCTGAACAGAAGGATACAGAGTTTAAAAGTGGATGGCATTATTTCATAACGGAGAACAAAATGATGAGTATACTGCATGGATTAGTGTTGGAACACATTTTAATTTCTATTGACATAAGGGTTAGGAATAAGTACTCTGTTTATACATTTTGTGTATGATGTAAAATCAACAATACGTGCATTCTGTGGTGGGGATAGTGTCATATGTAATGAAATCTGACACAGGTTGTGAAATCTAGTAAAAGACAAAAATGTGGAAATATGCATACCTGATATTTTATGTGAAGGAAGAAGTAAAAGAAAGTTTAAGTATACAATGAATTGAGTAGCTATAGAGGCCAAAGAAGTTAATAATTATGTACTGCGGGTTGGCATTTATTTTACATTTTGAAAGCAAGGAAGAAAATCATGTCAGAAAATAATAATATATTCTTTGCTTTATTGCACAACATCCAAAGAGAATGGAGTAATTCTTGCTCTCTGCAATTATCCGGATAGGTTCAAATGTTCACAAAATCTTGCTAAGTTTATGGCCAAAAGAAGCTATAAAGAAGCCCAGCAGCATCACCCGCTTCAGTGCATTATAATGGATTTTTTTCTAGTAGGATATAGAAGCCTAGATGTAATAGTGGTTAGAAAAAGAAATGTTAATAAGTTTCCGGTGATATTTAACAAAGAGTTTCATGTGTACATAGCCCTCATGGGGAAGGAAGGTAAACATACTGTCTGTGTTCTGCTTTGGTGGCATAGACAGATAAAGCCCTGACTTTAGCCCAGGTGATACAGGTTCAGTTAGAAGGTCGGGCATCTGATGGAGGGAGGGAGGGAGGGATGTTACCATTCGTGGCATATGGGTGGTTCCATGACTATCTCCTGTGACAATCCCTGGTGGAGACTGTGGATGTTATGGTAGAAGGTGTGTGCCAAAGTGGGGAATGGGGAGGAAAGGCTGAAATGCTGCAGAGGCAGGATGATATATCACATGTCTCCATTTCATACTCACCCCATCAAATGTACCGTAAAGGGACTAAAGGGGTAGTTACAGGAATAGGGAACACAATGATACCCCCAATGGATAAGAATGACCAAGATGCACTCAAGTTCCACGTCAGTCACAGCTCTCTGGAGTTAGCCTGGCAAGTTATAGAGGTGGTGGGTAGGCCCAGTGTATCAGTCCCAGCCCTATGGAATTAGTCTGGCAAGTTATAGAGGTGGTGGATAGGCCCAGTTATCAGTGTGGAACACCGGGTATATGGAATCATTCAGTGATACAGGAAGGTGGAAAATACCCCAAAAAGCAAATTCATATTGACTGTCACATGCAGGTGATTATGTGAAGCTCTACTTAAGGTCCTGAAATTCAGAAATAGTACTCATATACTTTCAATACTAGGTCTAACTGGGGAAATACAAGCCCAACTATCAGACTGTGATTTGTGAATTTTAAGAATAACTGAAAGGAAACTAAGTCAATGAACACTGATTTACTCACTGAGTTGTTGAAAGTTGATTATTTTTCCTGAACACATAAAGAGAGCAGAAGCTATAAGCCTAGTTATGTGTAAACTCTATGGATTAGTAGGAAATAAATTTGTGGGCATATAGCTTTCATGAGCCTTTAAAAAATATAGTGTCAAAATCAGTCCATTTTTTATTCTTACTACAATAAATATTTTATAATATACTAAGTAATGAAGCATAAAAAAAATTGTGATGTTTTGATGTCTACACTACTAGCAGATGACAAACAGTAGGTTAACACATTTGGAACCTGCCACTTTGAGTTGTTAACTTTCAAAGATGTGATCCACAAATTTATGATGTCCGGAGGTCGCATGCTGTACTGAGCTTCTGAAATGAGCACAATAAAAGATTACATTCAAATCTATAGTGATACATATATACATGCATACATGGGTTCACTTCAAAATCCTGAAATCTCAAAATCCTGAATCTCAAAATCCTGAAAACTCATAATACTGAATCTCATAATACTGAAAAACATACAGGCACAAACACTGACTGTATTGCAGCAGAAATATATACAGAAACATATTACTCATCTACAATTATAAGCAGGGGAGCAAACCCCCCTGCACCCCCCATGTGTGGGGGCTGGGCCCCATACACCCCTGCTACTTAAATATATCAATTCTGGAATCGCACTTCACAGAAGAAAATGGCAAACATACCATTACATGCTTCATGACTGCCTGTTATAACCTTAGTCATGTTCTCTTTTAATGTACTATACTACAACATAACTCATCTTAGTGTAGTGAAGTGCGATGTCAGAGTTGATATATTTAAGTAGTAGGGGGTGTGAGGGCTGCAGCCCCCCCCCACAAGGAGGGTGCAGGGTGGCTTGCCCCCTGCTTATAGTTGGTTTAGACTGATATGGTTTATCTTTTCTTTGTTTCTGTATGTATTTCTGCTGCAATACAGTCAGTGTTGGTGTCTTGTGTGTTTTTCAGTATTATGAGTTTTCAGTATTTTGAGCTTTCAGGATTTTGAGTTCAGGATTTTGAGATTCAGGATTTTGAGCTTTCAGGATTTTGAAGTGAACCCGCATACATATATACAAATATTTCAAGCACGTACATTAATGCCCTTCTAGCATGCCAATATACCAAAACACTTGTTCCCATAATAAGTATCCAGGCTGTTCTTAAAAATATGTAACCTAGTGCTTGCTTTAATGTAATTGGTAGTTTGTTCAATGCATCAGCTGCTCTCTCAGAGAACCAATTAGTACACTTCTCATTCCTATAGAATCTTCTACACAGGTTGTCTGATGATTCTCTACAACTTTTTGATAAACTCAAACACTCCCAGAAGTAGTTGTCTCTAAATGTTCTATATACCTGAATAAGATCTCCTCTTAGATGTCTATAAGAGACACTGTACAAGTTCAGATATTTTTAGTCTTTCATGATAACTTAAATATTCACATCCGGGGATGCCCTTGGTATATCTCTGCTGTACTTCTTCCAGTTTATTCATGTGTGTTTTCTTATAAAGTTTCTATATTGTTATTCCATACACAAGTTTGGGTCTAATGTAATTAACAAACAATGATTTCATCATTTATGACTTCCTAGACTTTATAAATCTTTTTATACATTCTATAGTTTTATAACTATCATTAACCAACTGGTTGATATAATTATGAAACCTCAAAGCTGGATCTACCCATATACACAGGTCCTTAAATGAATTTATAGTTTCAATCACTGTGTGCTGTATTAAATATTCACTTTTCAATTTATGTTTCCCAAATCTCATATGCTTAGTTTTTGATGTATTTATCAGCATATTATTCTCCTGTGCCCAAATGATCAATTCAGTCAAGTTCTTTTGCAGACATGCTTTATCTATTTAACACATGTAATCAGTTTACCCAGTTTCAGGTCACCTGCATATCGACTGTAGAACACCTCAGATGAAAAAGTTAGGTCTGAAAGATCCAATCTAAACAAATAAGGGCCTGGGACAGAGCCCTGTGGGACATCCTGACTATAGCCAAGAATTTAAATCTATTCAATTGCTGTATGATACTTGTGATGTCCTATTTGTAAGCCACACAGCTATTCATCTTATCAAGAGTACACAGATGCCTAGTTGTTCTAATTTATTGATCAGTGTTTTGTGTATGACAGTGTCAAATGTCAAAGATAATTCTACATGAATCACATCACAGCACAGTTTTTTTTCATTCATAGCTGTTATTATATTGTTATAGAACATCTTGTTACATGTGGCAATAGATCTGTTTTCAACATATGCATGCTGATATATGGTGTCAAGTCCCAACCTATCCAATTCTGATAATAACTTATCTAAAATTACCTTCTCCATTATTTTTCCACAACACGAAAGTAGACTTAAGGGTCTATATGACTCTGTGTTTGTCCTACTTCCCTTTCTCTTAAATACAGGTTTAATAAGTGCATGTCTCCAATCTTGAGAAATCTCCCCACATTTATATGACCTAGTAAATAATAGATATAATGGTACTGGCAGTTCTTGTTGAAAGTGTTCTTAGGTCATTATTACTAATTCTGTCTTCCCTGTACTTTGCTTGGATCCAGTTTGTGCAGTTCTTTTTCAATATAATCTAATTTGATTCCAATATCTTAGGTTACTTGGATGTCATTAGGACAACTTATCACCCCCACCCCCCTTTTGTGGAGCCAAACTGTTGCATAAGATTTTGTAAATATATCTATAATCTGTTGTGTCTGAGAAGAAATGTTAGAATTTACACAGAGTTTCCCAATCTGTATGTCTTTAATCCTTCCACATCTTGTGTATCTATAAAAAGGTTACCTATTATACTCAGTATCTTTATATAAATGTTCTTCACATTTTTCTTGATCTTGTCTCACACTATGCTTAGTTTGTTTGTCCAGCTTGTTTATTTCAGTTTTCAATGTTGTAGTTTGACCTCTCTTCCATTTCTTATATTTTTTGTCTCTCACCTTAATCAGGTATCTCGTTCCTATGGAAATATATGTCCCTTATGCTGTATACCTAGATTCTGATCTTAAACATTTTTTTTTTAATTTTTTGCACTAAAACAATTTCTCTTTCAAAACTTTTCACATGCCATCTGCAGTTTTTCCACTGAACACCTCACTCTACTTAGTTTTATATAGTGACTGTTTTGATATAATCTATAATTAAACTTCTGTGCATTAATTTAGAATTCAATTTGGCAGAATTATCTAGCAACTGTGAACTGTTAAATTTTTGACTTGGCCTAGTGTTTGTAAATATTGCAAAATATCTGCTGCAAAAATTCTCTTCCCTCATCTTGACAAATACATGCCATCCTGTTTGAACATGTGTGCACCACAAACTAGGCTTGGATGCTCTACACATTTCCATTTTTTAAAACGGGACATATTTTCCATGCAGGTATTTACCCCAAAAATCTTTTTATTCATGGTGACCTGACTATCCTTTCTATATGTGATTTGTGAAAAATGCATCCTAACACCAGTACAAGCTATCTAAGAGTGCTGCTAGTTCCGTACTAACACTCAGAGAGTCCTTGCAGATGAGATAAGTTGTACTGACATGAATAAAAACAGATCCGTACTTCCTTATATTAAGGTGTTCCAAAGCTTGTCTTACATCTTCTATTTTTGCTCCTGCTAAACATAACTCTTTTAGATGTTCATTATCTTCTCTATAAATATGTCTGAGTTAATCTAATAATTGAATCTCAAATTACAAGAATATCTTGTCTTACCAGATCTGAAGAATCTTAAACTTCTAATACAGCAATATCTGCTGTCTCAGTTATTACAAAGGATTGATCTTCATCACCATTAGTCTTATTAATCCCACTGTTTTTATTGTATATTACATTTCAAAGCATACAGTTCTTATCCAGCTGGCTTTGTACATCCACAGCTTGGGCCATGTAGTCAACATCTGTCTTTCTCTTCTTTTTTTTACAGTAATGTTTTTCAATCCTTCCACATTAATTTTTGATTTCTTCCTTTTCACCTGCCCCTTGCCTCTTTTTTCTACCTTCTCTTTTGGAAAAATGATGCCTTTTCCTGCAGACTGAATGTTTTCTGATAGAAAAATTTTATCATTCCCTGCAATATATGCATTACATAACAAAGCAGTATCCTTTTTAGTACACATTCTGGTTACCTTACAGACATTTATCAGTTTATTTTTCTTCCTTATTATTTGTTGTGAAATTCTTCCTTCCTTTCTTTTTTTGTTTCGCCCAGACCCCCCTCCCATACTGGGAGACAACTGCGTGCGGCCAGCCCCTCCCCAAGGAGATATCTATAGGAGCAACTGCTCTCTCCAAAGCAAAGCGCTAAAGTGAGAACTGCTCTCTCTCCAAAAACACAGCATCTATAGAACTCACTCAGGATACGTACCCAGCTGGACGATTACACAGAGAATTAATCTCTCAGCTAGGTGAGTGCCTTAATCAGAATCTTACACTGCAATCGTTACAGGGTGGCAAGCCTTATCTGCAAGGCCACCAAAGCGGGCCCTGGGATCCTCTAGAGTCTTGACAAGCCTTGTCCGGGATTTTAATGGACCTCATAAATAAAGACATCAAAGGCTTTGCAGATCTTGCTTACTTGGTTGGACTTTCTCAACACCCAGTTTGGCTTTTAACTTTTAATCTTGCCTTGAAAACTTGAACAAAGCCATTGATGAATTGATGAAGCCATTGATGAGGGAAATATCTGGCATAAAGTATCGAGGCCTCTGGCTAAATACTGACCTTTAAAAACACATATGCAAATCGTTGAAAAAGCAAATGTTAACCCATACAACCCATACATCACAAGAACTGTAGAGTCATGGCTGACTGGTCAAACTCACAGGCTCAAGCCCAAGTGGTGGTGTCTTGCCTCCAGCCTGATTTGTCTGGTACTAGGCAAACTGGTCCTGGGCCCACTCTTGTTTGGCACATACCGAAGTACAAAGCAAACTGCAAGGGTGTATGGCTGACAAACACAACATCTGACACAGATATCCTTATCAAGTAAGAAAACACATCTGACAGAGATAACTTTCAACTGACCTCACACAAAAAATAAATGGTGGTGCAGCCATACCCTAAAGTTTGGAAGCAAAATGCAGCTAGCTACCGGTGATCCAAACAACAGGGAGCAGAGCATCTTAAGTGGTGGCCATGGGGACACAGATGAAAGAGTCAGGGACCTGGGGACCCAGGTTGATAGTAGTAGTAGTAAGTCATTCCTTCCCCAAGTAGCATTTCAGAAAGGAATTCTTACCTCATCAGATCAGAGGAGGTCATAGTCTCACTACAGATCGAGCCATCAGACCAATGATTGAGTACAGTGCCCCATTCAGAATGTATCTGATACGACACTTGCGGCAGCTGGGTATCTTGCCGCAGCTGGAAAAGGATAAAGGGTCTCAAAATCCTAACTATGCTGCCCGACTGAAAATGCTGCCCGACTAGCTTGCCACTCTACGCGCTTTCAGTCGCCCCATGCTCATTACTGACCTTTGCCCACTTGCCCAACATAGATATCCAATCCAGATCAAATGAATATGCTTCACCTCAAGACATAGATGGGGAGGAGCCACAAGGAGGAGACGCTAAGACTAGGGCCGGCTATGGAGGGAGATGGATCATCAAAGACTCCCTATCCTGTCGAACAAAATATCGGTACATGTAGAATCCACCCACATGGCTGGCCTTGTTCAAGAGAAAAGGCCTTCAGAGAATGGAGATGCATGGAGATGGAGGATGGCATACCCCAGGGATTGTGCCAGTGCACAGCGACGACAGAAATAATGGGTATAGTTCCCCATTCCCCCCATACTAAAGGGGTAAGTAGCCACAAAGCGCGAGCTAGGCTTGTAAATGTCCTCAGGCAGATAGCCTAGTATGAACCTATGAACCTATGAACCTAAACACTCTGAATCCTCAGATTGCTGAATACTTGCATCCAGAATTCCAAAGTTGTTAGGGGTATTGTTTTGTTTCATAGAGGTTGAATTATTTTTACAGACAATAGACACATCATTTCCTAAATGTGTTCTATTTGTTCTTTGCTAAACATTATTTATCTCACCAGTCTAGTCATTAATATATGTAGCAACAGTTCTCCTAGCCGTGCCAATCGCACAAATGCAATCGTCATCAGTAAGTCCAGATTCACTACTATTAATGGTAAGCAAATCATACAGCTTTTGACATGAGGAACACAGATCGCCAGCGTTATCAGGTGTTACCTTTAAATCTAAATAACATTTATTACACTATACAAGATATTTGTGCTTTAGGGTGGCCTAATGGTTAAGGTGTTTGCCTTACAAACACAAGATGAAGGGTTTGAGTTTCATAAGGGATAATTGCTTAGGCTTAAAATAGCTCGCAAGGGCAGTTAGCTTAGTACTAATCTATGAACCTATAATGACATACTCATTTAAGGAATCCATATTCAACTTTAATTAAATAAAAATTATAGAAGAAATGAATAATCAAAATCAGTAATCACAAAGTTCAAAGAGAACTTAAATTAACTTTTATTAGAATAATCATGCAAGCAATATATAATTAAATACTACAGTAAAGTTGTTGTCCGACTACAAGTTCTGAAAGTCTGACAAAAGCTCACTATTGCTCACAGTCGCATTTCTTTTTAACAGTAAAAATCAATAAATCACAAACCAAGATAGGATCTTTTAGATAAGCTCTGGCTGGTCTTCAGTGAAGACTGCTGTGATTCGAATTCCGAGTTCCTACATCTTCCTTTGGCCTACGCTGTGATACCAATCAGTCAACGTGGGACTTTTGGAAGCTCTGCCAGGATGTGTGGAATTTATTGTATAAAACAAGTAATGGATAAGCAATGTATGGTCATTTAGTATTTCTGTAAACTATGTTTGACCTTGACTTCTGTTCGAGTGCAGACATTTTTGTATTTTTTTATTTGCCTGAATAAGAGTTTGCGCGCGCGCGTGTGTGTGTGTGTGTGTGTGTGTGTGTGTGTGTGTGTGTGTGTGTGTGTGTGTGTGTGTGTGTGTGTGTCTGTATGAAACAGACAGAAAGCATGTATGCTTGCATGTGTCTAGGAGAATATATGGATATAATTGTATGTAGTCGATATGTGTTCCTTCATATGTATCAGAAACCTGCAGCCTCTAGTCTTTGGTCAGCCCCTCTGTTCTCCTGTGTATCACTGCATCACATCTTTGCACCTCATCCATCCCAAAACATCTCCAAGTACTTTGTTCAGTCTTTGAGTTTTTTTCAAATTGCCCTCATTATGATGTCACACAGTTCAGTAGCTACGTGATCTGTAAAGAAATATCTGACATTTCAAATACCTCATTTTTCTTTTTTTCTGTATGCATCTCTTCAGTGCTACTGCTTGCCTTTTCTCTTCTTCAGTCTGTGTGTGCCGTGTATTTATTCACTTCATACTGCTTTGTTGCCTTGCTTCTTCACTCCTTAACATTTGTTCTTAGTTCTTCTTCCCTTTCTCCCATTTCCTTTTTCCATTGTCTTAGAGTAGTTAAGTTTAATACATCTCCTGACAAAAGCAGCCCACAAGATACAGATGTTAAAGGTTTTACCTTAGCAGCAAACTGTGCATCTTCTGTGTCTTCTTCTGCATGTCTTATGTTGAAAGGGCAGTATAGCAGCTGTACGATCCCCTAGAGAATGTTATCCACTTTTTGACTGTTATTTAAGCCAGAAATATTCTTCTAATCAGGCTGCAGTCTTGTAGGAAGATACTAAACAACTGCATGATACAGTGACTAGGAGTTCACTGCACCAAATACTTTGCTGAGTGGGAAATGATGCTTTCTCTGCTTATACAGTCACAAAAACTCATTTTAAAACTTTTGTGGCTGAAAACATGGAGTAGCCATCATATGATATTTCAACTTTGAATTTAAAATATGCAGTTTTATTTCAGTAAGCCAGCCAAAATGCTGTATAGCAAACTTAGAAAGCTGCACATTTTCCCTGAGATATGGTAACTCAGGCGATGATTGCAATTATATGGGATAAGCAGAAGATCTTATCTGTGTGTGTGAATGAGGGGGGTGTACTCCATGTGAAATTTAAGAGTCCTACCCTCCCTTTTTAGCTATCATTTTGTCTGCCTATTACAATAACATTGCATTTGTCTAATTAGGCTTTGAAATATTGGCCTACAACCACATAGGTTCATAGGTTCATAGGTAGGTACTAGACTATTGGCCCTAGGGCCTATATAAGCCTAGCCAAATGGTACCCTGGCTTTCGCTACCCAACAAAATTATTTTCCTGTGCTCCTGATGAATTTAACAAATTGACAGCCACAAATGGATTGTTTTTTTGCCAGGTATGCTGATCATTTATGGTATCTGCACTTATGCTATTACAATCACAAACATGAAGGCTCCATTTTACGTCATGGTTCGT
Organism: Protopterus annectens; assembly: GCF_019279795.1. NCBI lineage: Eukaryota > Metazoa > Chordata > Ceratodontiformes > Protopteridae > Protopterus > Protopterus annectens. The sequence continues at coordinate 383,613,445 of NC_056729.1, forward strand.
TTGTAATGAACACAACACTCTCCCTAAAAATAACACCTGAAATTAACAGATATTGTTTGAAGATGATAGAGATTAGCTATGACAATATATCAAAATGCAATTAATTACATGAACCAGAGAAAGAAGTAATTCTGGATTTAGTTTAGAGCTTTCTGTTTTTTAGTTACCTGTGAACATACACAAGCACACATGCACACACACACACACACACACACACACACACACACACACACACACACACACACACACACACACACACACACACACACACACACAATTTATTGTACAAAAGTGATACTGACATTTTTATAATTCATTCATTAATTTATACAATATGTAGAACCCCATCGGATGTGCTGTCTCATCTTTTTCTCTGTAACAGTCATTCATGGGTATTCATTTCACATACAACACCTGCCTTTGAAATGGCATGCAGATACATCTGACAGGGCTGTACCATATTTGGTAAGATATGGTATTCAGTTATCTTCGTGGTGGGAGAGAGGGAGGGACTGCAGTTGTAGTTTGTTGCAAAAGATAAAAAAAGGTATGGCTGACTATTAAAAAAAAATGAAAAGCTAGCTAAAATGAAATGGATGCAATGTAACCTCTCCAGCCTCAAATGTTTTTGAAAGGATATCTCTCTGCTGACAGCCTCCTGTGCTTGAGCCTACCAGTACGAAGGTTAGAGGTAACATAGGCAGGCCAAAGAAAACTCAGACGGTGTTTCAGGAGAACAACTTAGCTCAACAGAAAGAGTATTTCTATGAAGCCAGTCCAGAAAATTTATCTAATCTTATATTTCTGTTCTTCTGGGATGTTTTAGAATAATAATGTAGGAAGTTAAAGTTAAAAAAGGCAAATAAAACAAGAATATGTGTTCTTTGATTCTTTTCAAGTTTACACAGTTGTCACTACAAAGTGAAATCTTACAACCTAATATTTTCATAGAAAAATGCACTTTGTATTGCCAACATTTCTTGAATATTGGCATGACACTATTGACTCCTGGCATTGATTTTATTATGAATTAACTGCAGCATGGATGCATGCATAGACTAGAGCTCAGATACAATACCAGAATTAATGTTTTAACATTTTCTCCCATATAGCAGTGAATTAGTTCTTTGTGAATAAATTATTTCATTTAATTTTGAACCTGGTCATTGCAATTAAGAAATCAGTCTTGTAATACATGTAGCTGCTAAAATAATGTTTTAGCATCTCACTTATGGTGGTGTAGTGAAAGCCTTACAAATTGTGATGTTTAATGCTGTAGCTGGATGTCTGGGATCTGTACCATGAATAACAGGACAAAGGGCTTTTAAATGCTCATCCAACATTGTCGTTGTCCTCACTGTACAGAAATATGTACACATTTATAGTTTATAGACATTTCAGTTTCAGTTGTTGTTGTTGTTGTGTCTTTCGGCTTTTCCCGGTTAGGGGTCGCCACAGCGGAACTCCCGTCCGCTAATGATTGGCAGTAGATTTTTACGTGCCGAGTTGCCAGCTCTGACGAACAACCTTCAATGAAGGTTCACCCATTCACGCATGTCTCCACACAGAAGACGCTCTAGCTGAGAATAGAACAGGACAACGTCATACTGTGAGGCGAAAACGCTACCGCAGCACCACCACCGCAGCTACTTCTGCTTTTTCATTACAATGAGTAATGATGTGTGGTGATGAGATGTTAGTTTCATTATTTTAATAGCCTCGTATTACAATTTCCTTTTCCTCATAATATGACTTGAAAAGCAGCAACCAACTGTCACTTGCAGGTAGGGCAAGTAACAGTTTACTGGTTCTGTAGTAATGCAAGATGGGTAAATAATGGTGATAGTGTTCATCTTCCTGACTTGTATCTTTTATTTGTTACTCCATCCGTTTTCATGAATGTTCTGTAATCTTCTGTCTGCTAGTTAGATCTGTTCTTTTATTTAAATAGCAGCTGATGTTTTGCGTGTTACAGAGACTATGATTACCAGAATCATTTTGAGCCAGCTTTTATTGCAAGACTTCCACAACAGTCTAAGGGAGTTACTGCCTAACCATCCACAAAGCAACACATAAAAAGTCAGTTTTTTATTCTACAAAACTACTCTTTCTTACAAGCTGTGGAGATCATTTACAATGGTGAAAGCATGCTGACAGACAGTAGATCAGCTGTTGAAGCCAGTCAGTAGAGATTAATGCTCAGTACTTAAACAATGTAAGCAATGCATAGCATTAGTGTAGACAACATTTCATCCATAAAGTACTAGTCAAAGTTAAATTATTGTATCTTTGAACCCTGAAGTACTACAGGTTTTATTGTACTTGCTGGGTTGAGTATGTTTTGCAATGCTTCATGATGCTTTGCTGCAAAAACTTCAACTGTATATATCATTGTTGCTTCATCAGTCTCCATCCATTCTTACCCCACAGTCATACTGTCACACTCAATGTAGTATATTTATATCCCATATCATAATTAGGTTCCACCTCCCCCCCCTCTTCTTGAACTTCAGAACTTTGCCTCTTGCTTGTCTTTTTTCTAACCTCCAAACTCAGCTCTCCTAAATTATTTTATAAAGCAAATATTTACATGTCTCCAAACAGCGTTCAGGTGCCAAGGCAGAGAGAGACATTTCCCTGTGGTACATTTGGTTGGGGACACATGGCTGACGTGACATTCAGCTGCATAGAAATATGGCTGCTGTGAATTCCCTGTGGGAAAAGAGAAAAATGTGGAGCCATGCCCACAACTTCAATAACCAAATACAGAGGGGGAAAGTAATGCCTATGGACCCCAAGGAAACATGAGACAGCAGGCAGTGTGGCAGGCATCAGCAGTGGGATAGTCAGTGGGCATGTCAGTGGCAGTAAAAATAAAGGGCACAGTGAGAAGTGCCTTTATAATTGGTGGGTGTGTGGACCACTACCCCCCTCAAAGTGTCTAGGGAACATTATCTAAAATGCAGACAGGAACAAGAATGTGACTACAGCAACATGCGATATTTCTTCCATGCTCTGGCACACTTCTACATGTTGTAGTTACATAATCATGTGCTCTACACTAAGCACAGCACTCATTACTTCTTTTGTCTCCAAGTACTCGGCTATTAAAGCTGTGACATGGCAGTGTGTGCTTCTCTTTGCCCACAGGGCATTGACAGTGACCATAGTTCTAAGCAGCTGAATGTCACTTCAGTCATGTGTCCCCAACAAAACATACTTCAGGTAAATGTCTCGCTGCCTAGGTACCCAAACCCTCCCATTTCATTATATCCCACCAGCTATTTTATTTTAGCCCACGTCGCTTCTTGTTTCATTCTGCTCCACCACTGCTTCCCATTTCACTCTATCCCACCAGCACTTCCTAGTTTAATCTATCCTAACATTGTTCTCCATTTCATTTTGTTTTGCCAGTGCTTTCCATGCCATCCTGTTCCATCACTGCCTTTCATTTCATTCTGTCTCATCAATGTTTTCCAGGTTCAAGCACATAGGCAGTGAGACATTTGCCTAAAGTATGTTTGGTTGGGGACATATGTCTGAAGTGACATTCAGCTGCAGAAAAATATGGTTGTTGTAAATTCCCTGTGGACAAAGAAAGGCACACACTGCCATGTCACAGCTTTAATAGCCAAGTTCATGGGGACATGAGTGCTGCGCTTAGTGTAGAGCACATGCTTATGTAACTACAACATGTAGAAGCATGCCAGAGGATGGAAGAATTATTGCATGCTACTGTAGTCACATTCATGCTCCTGTATGCATTTTAGGTAATGTCTCCTAGACACTTTGAGGGGGGTAGTGGTCCACACACTCACTAATTATAAAGGCATTTCCCACTGTACCCTTTACTTTTACTGCCACTGACATGCCCACTGATCAGTCTGCTGCTGATGCCTGCCACATTGCTTGCTGTCTCATGGTTCCTTGGGGCCCATGGACATTACTTTCCCCCTCTGTATTTGGTTATTGAAGCTGTGGGCATGGCATCACATTCTTCTCTTTTCCCACAGGGAATTCACAGCAGCCATATTTCACTGCAGCTGAATGCCACTTCAGCCATTTGTCCCCAACCAAATGTACCACAGGGAAATTTCTCTCTGTCTAGGCACCTGAACCCCTCTGTGAGATAAACCTGCCCCTCTAAACAGTTCTGTTAATGTTGCAGAAGAAGTTTAGATCCCTAGACCAAGTATCTCTGATACAGTTTGACTTGTTGATATACAGTAAATCCATCAGTAATGGGTTGGAGGATGCCTTGTATGCCATACACAGGTCAGTGTATAGAATACCGAGTATAGTGACAGGGTTTGACTCGGTCCATGTGGGACATGTTGTTTAGGCCTCATATCCTTTTAGTAAGGTATTGCTATGGTCATTCCAGTTGTTGCTTGTGCCTGGACAGATACATGTTAAAAGGGGCATTATATTCAATGACTGGCCTATTGCGGGCTGAGTCAAGGGGGGGTGGGCAATGGCATCCATAGATTTAGACATAATTATTTTGTTTATATGCTGTGCAATATAGAAGGACTTTCTCTCCAATAATGGACACGTTGGTCAAAAGTTAAGTCGCTGTTCACATAGGTTCCCAAATTTCAAACAACTGGGTCAACGGTTAGGGTTGTATTGTCATAATGTCACTTCCTTGGGGTATATGACTTTCCAAAGGACACAATGATGAATCTTTTGTCATTTAGTTTCAGTCCATGATTTTGGCACCAGTTATTTATTTGGGAGAAACCTTTCTGCAGGATGACTAAGTCATTTAGAGATTCAATGACTGCTCCTAGCTTGCAGATATCTGCACACTTAGTCAGCCAGAGCCCTTTGGTATTGTTTTTTATTTCAGAAAAGTAGATGACAAACAAGAGGTTCCAACACAGAACCCAGGGGGAAGACACTAGTGACTGGTCTCCTTGTAGTGGAAACTTCCCCTATTTTGATTATCTGTGTCCTATTTGTTAGCCAGTTAACAATCTAGCAGAAGACATGGGGGTTTATTCCCGGTTTATTTAGCCTTTCTACTATGCCTGAGTGGGGAATCATATTGTAACCTTTGGTCAGGTTGCATGTGAAAAGCTTTGGCCAGGTTGAGGTATGCAGTGTGTACCTTTTTGTCTTCATCCTTTGCTTTGGTGACCTTTTGAAAAAAATCCACCAGGTTGAGTAAGCATGCCCTGCCCTTAGTGAATCCAAACTGAGACAGGTCCAGTGTTTGGAGGTTCCACATGTTCCAAATGATTAGTTCAATGTTAACTCATGTTAATTTCAAAGAATCATCTGGGCTTTTTTAAGGAAAGCTGTAGGGCTAGATCTTAGAGGACTATTGTTAAATATGCAGAAAATGGTTCAAATCAATGGACATCAGCGGCAGTGATTTTAATAAATTTTAATAATGTCTATGATGCAGAAGAATTTTCCTTTCCATGGTTAGTTTGGAGTTTATGACTTTTCCCCAAGAAATTATAAATAAATGTAACGTACACATCTCTTCTACAGCTCATTGCATACAAATGGAAATTTGTCTTCCTCAACTTACTTACCAAAAGACACTTGTCAAGGCTACCTATTGTCATGTTTTTCGCCATACTTTTGGTGGAAATGTAACCTGCCTTTTTAAAGGATATTCAGTCCCAGCACTCGACACCGTAAAATTCCACTGCCAGTCATGAGTGGGCAGATGATCCGCTGTGGCGACCCCTAACCAGGAAAAGCCGAAAGAAGAAGAAGAACACCCTGAAAAATATTCCACTTAACCCTAACAGATATGTTCTTAGCATCTAAGCAGTGAAAGACAGAAAATATCATTCCTTCTTGGACCTAACTGATTAAAACACCTACTTCTTGATACAGCCAGCTCCACTTATAAAATTTGTTATTATAATAGAAAATTGCATATTGTGACTAAATTCTGCAAACCAGAAGCTATTTCATATTACTTAATCAACTGTTGTGATGGATATTATTCTTTTAAATAGTAAACGTGTTGCCATAAATGTGAGCAAAAGGCATATCTTCACAGTTTTCCTCTTGATTAAATGATATTTTACAAATAAACTTTCATTAAATGGCAAATTAATTAAGCAATACCCAAGTAAGCTATTATTTTGTGGTGAACTAATTAAGCTAAATCAATTTATGTCACTACTATGCACTGTGATATTTCCACTGATTTATCATTGTAATTGCCTGTACAAATACACCTCATTGCTTATAGAGGATACCACTTGCAGTGAACCAGATCTGCTTATACCAAATGAGTCTATTATAAGAAGAAGTGTCATCCACCATCTTAGTGGGAACTTTCTGTCTGTATTCTGAACAGTCTGTATTTGACTCAGATCTCAAAGGACCTGCCCCCAGTTTCTTACTGAAATTGGTATACCTTGTTTGCTGCAGCATAGACTAGATCCAGGCCTGCTGAATCTAGCTTTGTTTGTATGCTTGTTGTTTGTTTGCTTGTTATTTCCCTGAAACGCTAATTCCACCTAAAACGTGGCTTTTCAGCGCTTCTGTGGATCCCTAGTGATATCTGCATTGCTTACTGTACTTATTTCCTTGTTTCACTTGAAAGAAAGTTACTGTTTGTCGTTTTTGCATTTAAGTTACCTGTAACACATTGCATTTAAGTTACCTGGCACTTGCTCACTAAAGCAATTATATAAGTCAGCACTAAAAAATTAAAAGCACTACACTCTCACAAACTCTCCTTGAGCACCTTGTTCCCCATTGGCCCTTTTTTTCAATTATAAAGGAATTCCCAATACTATTCTAGCATGTCCAAAGGTCAGTTGTCAATCTCCTCTCCGGTCCAGCTGGTGAATCTGGGAATCTTGAGGCAATGTTACAACTGTCTCATGTACACAGACAGTACTCTCCTCCTCCCAACAAATTCCAACACATGTGAGAGATGCAACCATATAGCCAAACTGGAGGCTAAGCTCTCTCAACTCAGTGCTGGTGTAACCAGTCAGGAGGAGAAGGAAACCACACTCAATACAATTCCAGTCTCACATAGACCTACCACGACAGCAAACCAAACACATAAACACACAAAAACATACTTGGAGGCTCTAAATAAAAATCTGCCTAAGCAACAGAGACCTCCAAAGCAGACACCCAAGCAACCGCTACCCCAAAACAAAACACGTGCAACACATAGCTTACAAAGCCAGTGTGCCGAGCAGTCACAGCCCTTAAGGCTAAACAACACACCTGATACACTTGTAATAGGTGACTCTAAGGTCAGGCACACTGACGTCCTGCTCACCAGGCTGAACAAGGAGAAGGTCACGGTGAGCTGCCTGTCGGGTGCTAGGATCCGCCACATAACACAAGCACTCAGGTCACTTCAAGGCAAGTACAAATATGACTCGGTCATTGTCCATGCTGGTATGAATGACCTGAGACGTACCTCCCTGGACTACATGAAAAGAGACATAGAGGAGCTCTCTGAGCATGTAGCCCAGGCCGGTATGACCCTGACCTTGAGTAGCATCTTACCCTCACCAAGAATGATGCCACAATATGAAGACAAGACAAACAATTTCAACAATTGGCTTAAGTATTGGTGTCATTCAAAGGGGAGCCAATGCCTGGCAGCCTGGGATGACATGCTCGACAAGCCACGATGCTTCGCTAGGGACAGCTTGCACCTGTCTCCCCTGGGCTTTCGGATATTGGCAAACGCTCTTGCTTCCCCCATAGTGCCTTTATTAGGCAAGGCTCAAAAGACAAACCCACCTCCATAGGTATCACAAGGGATAAGAAACTAAGAGTAATGCTACTCTAAACCTCAAGATGCACACACTCGAAACTCTTAGGATGGAGAACATCGATATCTGTGCAGTAACAGAAACCTGGTTCAAGGCTCCCGAGAGCACCCCAGCACTACCAGGTTATACCTCATACCATGCTTTTCGGCCCCAAAACTTGGACTGAACCACAAAAGGAGGGGGAGTATCAATATTCGTCAAAGATACCCACACCTCCAGGTTGGTGGCACAGCACGAAGCTTCAGAGACTATCCATGTGCAACTAACAGTGGGTAAAACTGCCTTCCAGTTTATAGCCTGCTACAGACCACCCTCCCAAACCCAGGAACCCCACTCGGACTTCTGAGAACACTGGAAAATATGAAGGTCTCTCCAAACACCAATATATTGGGCGACTTCAACTACCCAAACATAGACTGGGAGCATTACTCTAGCTCCAACACCCTAGCCCAAAGGTTCCTAGAATTTATTAACTCAAATGCCATGGAACAACTTGTTACCACTCCCACAAGAGGGGAAAACATACTGACCTGATAATCACCAACATGGGGACTCTATGCTCCAGACCAGAAGTGTATCCCTCACTGGTAAGATCAGACCATAAACTAATCTCACTGGATATTCACATCCCGACCCCACCCCCTGCCCAGAAAACCACAGTGAAAAACTTCTCTAAAGCAAATTTCACACTCCTCAAAACCAAGGTGGGATCCTTCAAAGCCCCCGAGCCTGTGGAAAATACGGCCCTGACCGCAGAATCCTTTATAAATGCATTCTATGAAAACCTTCAGGAATGCATGGATCATGCAATCCCAAATAAAACCAAGACCCAATCCTCCAAAGGCAGGCGTTCCGGTCTGGTGGACCCCAGCCATAAACAAACTATAGAATAGAAGGAGGAAGCCACTAGACGATAGAGCAAAATCCCAAAAAGGGAAGGCATCTCTGATCAGTATTAGCAAAAAACTAAGGGCACTCATAAAAATCGTCTAAGGCCAGCTTCGAGAGAAAAATTGCACAGGACACTAAGGATAATCACAAGGCTTTCTTTAGTTATGTTAGGAACCTGGGTGGGAATTCCCAGATATGCTCAGAATTAGTCCAAAATGACAAAAAATACATCAAACCCACAGACATTTCCAACATCCTAGCTGACAGGTTCAGCCCAAACTTCTCCCCCCCCTCCCCACCAAAAGGGCAAATTATCTATCCCAGCAGAGTGCTGCCCCCCTGACATCTCAGATGCTCAGGTAAGAGCCGCCCTCTCCAAAGCAAAAAACAGCATCAATGGGACCAGACGGTGTCCCGGGCTGCGTCCTACATGAACTCCAAGAAGAGCTAAACCCAAACATAAAACTACTGTTCAATCTCAGCCTTACTACAGGATATGTACCCAAATAGTGGCGTACAGCAACAGTGGTCCCTCTCCACAAAGGTGGTGCCTCAACGGATCCTGGAAACTATCGCCCCATAAGCCTGACTAGCTTGGTCTGCAAAGCTATGGAAAGGATCATCATGGACCTCATAAATAAAGATATTGGGGACCTACAGACACTGGATCCTACCCATTTTGGCTTTGTTAAGGGCAGATCCTGCCTCTTAAACCTGGTCAATTTCTTTGAAACAGTCACCAAGGCCATTGACAAGGGGAAGGTGGTCCACACAGCCTACCTGGACCTCGCAAAAGCCTTCGATACAATACCCCACTCGGGCATTATAGATAAGCTCACCAGCTTAAATATAAACCCCTATGTCACTAGATGGGTTGCAAACTGGCTAAAGGACAGAACCCACATGGTTAGAATTGCTGGAGCCATGTCAGACTCCAAACCATTCACAAGTGGCATCCCACAAGGCTCAGTCCTGGGACCTCTCTTGTTCGGTATATATTTCTCAGAGGTACAGGCCAACACAGAAAGACTGTGGCTGACCAAGTTCGCAGATGACTGCAAACTGGGTGCCATAATCGACTCTCCAGCCGACACAAGCATCCTCCCTAAGGGCCTCATAGAAACAGACAACTGGTGCCAGAGCCATGGCCTCAAGCTAAATGCCAAAAAGTGTATAGTCATCCCCTTTGGCAAAAACAAAGTGTCCACAAATTACCACATAGGTGGTAATCCATTAAGTACAGAAGAAGTAATTAGGGACCTGGGGACCCAAGTTGATAGCAATCTCTCATTTGACAACCACATGGCCAAAGTAGTTAGAAAAACATTTTATATAGCCCACCTAATCATGAAGGGATTCACATCTAGATCAGGGGAGATCATTGTGCCTCTGTACTCATCCCTCATCAGGCCCATAATTGAGTACAATGCCCCTTTTGGGATGTACCTTACCAGACACCTGCAGCAACTGGAAAGACCCCAAAAGTACCTCACCAAGAGGAAAAAAGGGCTCAAACAGATGCCATATGCTGCCCGGTTAAAGAAACTCCAGCTCTACTCAGTGGCATACCACCTGCTCAGAGGCGATCTGTGCCTGACGTATAAAGCCATGTTCAACCCGGAATTAATGGACATGCTGCACCTCAGAAAATCCAAATCCCATCGAGCTACGCGCTCAAGAGACTTGAACCTCAGTACTGAAATAAATAGGACATGCTGGAGGGACAGATTCATAACCCAGAGGCTCCCTTCACTCTGGAATAAAATCCCAGTCCAGGTTAGGCAGAGTCCCTCATTGACTCTCTTCAAGAGGAATCTTGATGAGTGGATGGGAGATCATAGGTTTACCCCGGGTATCACTTCTGTGTCACTGTTAGACAGAGGCACAGTATATTAACCTTGAAAAAGGGCATAGCAAAATTAATTTAAAATGGGTGGCAAAAGCCAAACATACTCTGGCTAGACTTATAAATGCCCTAGGGCAGATAGCCTAGTATGAACCTATGAACTTATGAACAATGACAGTTTTTTTTTTCCTTTCAAGACAAAGTGAACTGCCTTGTAAGCATCTCCATTTAAATGTCTTCATATATTGATCCAGGCATAATTCAGGGGGCATTTTAAAGAACTCTGATGATACACATTTCATGCCTGGACCTTTGCAGGACCACTCCCAAAGTCTTAAAATCCATTAACCTCACTTTCTGATAATCATCCAGTTAAGGAGGTCCTTCTCTGTCAAAGCCTCATTAATACTATCTACCACACCGTGGAATGCTTAGCCATATAAAGTACCACATAAAACTTAAGAAACTCCTTTCTGATCTCAGGTAGCTACTACACTGGTAATGCCACTCCCAGTATCTTAATTGTACAGATAATCGAGGCAGATTCCTGGTCTATGTAATTTAAAAGACAGTCTTCTGAAGCTGGCAGCCTACACTATACCTAATGTTTATGCTATGTGTATGCCCATCATCACCTGAGTGTGAGACATGTTGATTGTGTTTGGAGAAAGTGTCTTTGTGCATGTAGTCCCTTAAGGTGGCACCTGTTTCTTCTCCTGAGTACTACGAATCAGCAGTCATTTATCTCCTCATATTTGCAGTGCGAGGTGCTAAGGCATTTGCCCTGTTCAGATGAGTCTGTTGTGTGTGAGACTAGAACACGTAGAAGATGCATGTTTGAAAATGTAACCTTTCATAGAAAGACAGTTACAGATGGTGTCTGCAGAGTGTAGTAATTATTCAGAAAACTGCAATGTGGAAGCAAAGGTCACGCATTTACTCATACTTAACAGGCTATGTCCATTTAGATAAGCCTGAATCCCTGCCCCGTCCCTATGAGTAGGTAATGCACTGCTTATTATTCATATCAGGCCACGTGGAAATGTTAGCCTGACACTTCAAGCAAAGCTCCTGTTCTACTATCAGAAGGAAAACAGATGGGCAGTAAACTTTAACCAGATGAGAAGTGGGAAATAGCTGTTTGCTTCTGTTGCTTCCTTTTCAAAGATGTCTTGAAGTAGATCTGAAATGCACTCCTCACATCACAAACTCCAATTCTCAAACTTTTTACCCAGTGAAAAATATGTGTGTGTGTGTGCGTGTGCATGTGTGTGTGTGCGTGTGTGTATGTGTGTGTGCGCCTAATCTATTTTACTTCAATTTACTCTATTCATGGGAACACAAGTTTATTCCACTTTATTGGAGTAGCCTGGTTACTCCGCATGGCAGGGAATGATTTGTATCGAAAACTTATTTAAAATATAGTATTAAAATATAGGTTACTTGCCAAAACTGTAATATGAGAAACATTTATTTAGGAAAGATTTTTTTATGATTTACTTAAAATTTGTTTAAACACACTCACACACGCACACACACACACACACACACACACACACACACACACACACACACACACACACACACACACACACACGCAAACACAGTTTGCCTTTTAAAGTGGTGCAATAAATTAAAACATTAACAACTAATTCAAATGGCATAAACCATTAAAACATATTGAAGAATGCCAATAAAACCATGTTAAAATAAAAGTATTAATTTAGCCAAAGATGAAAACAGCAAAAGACTATAGGTTAAAAAATTAGCATAGTGTGAAATGTATGACTATGACAAGCTGTAAGAATGAATTTTCTGTTCTTCCATTATGAGAGGCAATGCGAGAGAGCAATAAGTCAACACTTTATACATCAGGAATCTTGGCAAGGTATTTATACAAATATAGACAGGAAAATCCATCTCTTGGTGAAGTAAATAGCAAGGAGAACCAAGCAATAGTCATGAAAATTTACATGTTAAACATAATTGATGGTATTAACATATAGAGCCACAAAATTTTCTGTGAACCCCCAGTTACGACTAACAAAGGTTAAATGCTGACACATTTCTTTAAAGAAATAAATGCTAAGGGGGTCTGTAGATACAAACATTTGCCAAATCATAGATTGAAAGCTTATTTTAATGCCAATATGAAACTGAATGTTTACTCATTGCAAAGTACATTCAAAATTATGAGCAGGAAGAAATGATTTGGAAGAGTGCACCAAAGCAGATTACAATGTTTTAGAAATACATTAAAATAAAATCAAAACAACAGAAGGGTTATTCCCCTGAAGAGACATATATGATCATAAGTTAAACATAATGCAATAAACAGAACCAGTGATATATGTTAAACAAACTGCATAAGTTATAATCTGTTTTAAGAAAATATTAGCAAAAAAAATTAAGTGTTAATGCTAACTAAATTATTCTCTATCCATTTTAAATACCCACTTTATCCAGTTTCAATACCTACTTTATCCAGGAATAGGCTGCGTAAAGTCACAGACTATTCTTACAAGCAAAGAGCATAAGGCAGGAAGCATTGACAGGACAGACAGACACACACACACACACACACACACACACACACACACACACACACACACACACACACACACACACACACACATACATGCAGTCTGAAAATCACCACTTCACTTGCTTCCTTCTGCACCGGTTGCCAGACATAGGAAACTTGATTCCCTGATAAAACCCAGAGGAACACAAGGCAGTCAAGAAACCCCCAGTGAGAAGTCACTCAACCAAGAAGAAACTAAACTAGAAAACCAAGCACTCACCCAAGCTGACTGTGAAACAATGGTTAGCTACTAAAACTTTCTTTATATGACAATGTTGCACTGTACTAAAGTTCAGATTAATTTTATATGCACATTAGTTTTAGCTTTAATTCCATAATAACAAAGATGCAAAACTCTAAGAAAAAAAAACAGTTTCTAAGCTTCGGTAAATCTTTACAGTGTAACAAATTAAAAGCTCAGTTCCTTCAGAATTAATCTTGAGCAATATTGCTTGCCTACAACATTCTACTTCTTTTATCTTGATAAGAAAAATATGTTATCATGCAGTGGGTATGACAAATACAATCAAAACCACCTGCATTGTCCAAAGCAAATCTTTAGTGCAAGAAAAAAAAAAGAAGTCAAGAATTGCACAAGCATTTTATATATATGGGTCTACTTCTAATAATTGAAAGCTGACTTACCCGAAGATGACTTCACCTAGATGAGAACACTGAACCATTACTTTACCGAACGATCAAACTACTGAAGTTTTTAACAGGGTAAGTATGCACTTGGTCAACATGGGAAAATTTGCCCTTTCCCGCACTATAGTGCGATCCTGAAGTTGGTATATTTAGTTAGGGTGTGTGTGTAGGGCACAGCCCCCCACATTGCAGTGTGTTTTCTTGTTGCGTGCTGGCCAAGTGCATGCTTACTTTGTTAAAAAACTTCAGTTGTGTGATCGTTCAGTAAAGTAACAATTCAGTGTTCTTGTCTTGGTGAACTTGTCTTCGGCTAAGTCTGCTTTCGATTATTAGAAGCAGATCCATATATATGTATATATATATATATATATATATATATATATATATATATATATATATACTATGATACTATGTGTGTATATATATATATATATATATATATATATATATATATATATAGAAATATATATATATATATATATATATATATATATATATATATATATATATATATAAATGGTTCCCCTTTAGAATCTTGAATTGCTGAAAGCTTGAAATTCATAAGCTCGAGCTCAGAATCTCGAGTTTTCAGCAACTCAAAATTCTAAAGTGGGCATAAAAGACATTCAAAAATGTCTATACAATGTTTTTGCACCTGCACTCCCACACCCCTCCTACTTAAATATACCAACTCCGAGATCGCACTACAATGGGGATGAGGGAAATCTCCCATTCCGCACTGTATACAGAAGCGCACAATGGGAGAATTTCCATTCCTCCGCTATAGTGCGGTCACGGAGCTGGTATATTTAAGCCGGGAGAGTGCAGGGGGACTCGGCCCCCTGCATACATGTAAGTAAATATATATATATATATATATATATATAAATATATATATTATTTATCTATATATATATATATATATATATATATATATATATATATATATATATATATATACATATTATTGCAGGACAATGGTGATTTTAATTTGCTGTAGGTAGTGAAGTCCTTCTTGCTGCTGTTTCTTCGTATGGTAAAATAAAGCATTTCAAACTTGGAAGAAGTATTTAGCAGGCAGTTTACTGTGGATCACTACCTGTTCCTCTAAAATAAGAAAATGTGCTGCCATTATAAGCAATGTAAATATATATGTATATGGGGTGGCTAACAAAGAAAAAGTAAAATAAAATTCCTTAAAAATAAATGTATGTTTGCAACAACATAAGGCAGTATCAAAACATACAAAGGACAGAAGATACATTTTCTGAAGGATTTGAAGTTTGAAACTCACATATATGTAATTATTGCATAACATTAGTCCTGAGATCATTCTAGTGATATGGCAGAAAACCACAGGTTTTATAAGGCACATACAAAAATATATACAAGACAAAAATCCAGAAATTTTGTGAAAATCTGGACAATTGAGAGGTATTATGTATGTGGTCAAAACACAGTACAGGACAGTATATACAGTGCTGAGTATTTTGAAATCCCATTCCCAGAATTCTGTAGTGAAGTTGTGTAAATGATCTGTAGGGGTATGTGGACTACCATGTAAAGTAAACACTCAGGGAAAGTGTATGTATTAAATAGTGACACATGGATTAATTGTAGGAATGAACACATGGAAAGAGGACAGGTGAAACAACATAATGTACACCAGATAAGGGCATGTCAATGAAAGACAGTTGTAGCAGCAACACCAATCACATATCTATATGGTACAATACAGACAATGTGTCTTATGTGACTGTCACACAAGGTGACATTACAGTGGGGAAGGTGTCTGTGTGAGATAAGTATCCTTACATGAACAATGCAGGGTGCATCTATCAGAGATGTGATATACAACTGAGGTAGGGTGCATATTGTAAAGTTGTGCACACTGATTTGCCTGAATACTAGTGTTATCTTAGCAGAGGCCTCCAGCAAGTGGGACACAGGTAAAGGCTCATGGACAACATTAAAAGAAAAGAAGCAAGCACAATCATGGACAATATCAGAATAATCCTATCAGTAATCCCATGTCTCTGACATAACATATGTGATTTAGAGTGATTAGAGATGATTCTGCACAAACACACCTGTACAACTATTACGACATGTCTGCACTCTATGAGGGTAATCATGTACACTGTCCTGGCACTGTAACATCTGCTGGAGGTGTTAGGAGGGACACTGCTATACCTGTATGTAACATTATGATCAATACAGGCTAGTTGACTGGTGTGTATGGCAGATATATATGGCACAATCCACACAATCACGAATGTTACCCATGCCAGTAATGCTGTCAAACAGCTATGTATGTATTAGGTGCAACACCAGAATAGGTAACACATATGCATCTGCTGTAACAGATTCAGTAGTTGTGTTACACACAAGGAAATAGGCAGCACTGTGACCACATGCTGGTGGACGTTCCATTTAACATCTACCCCAGGACATAGGTCACATACCTATTTCTCTGATTATTGGGTGTGATGTCTACATTATACTTGGGTTGTGTGTTTATGTGCAGATCTGATCACTATACCTGAGATATCGGTCACTTCACACATTTCAACATATTCAGATGCCAAGCATGTGAAACAGTGGTCTACCCACTTGGTGATATAGGTGTTTATGGCCACACAGTGCTGCATGAATACCTCAGTGTGGATTTGTGTCAGATGCCCTGGGCTTGTCAAGCTCAAAAGAATGATAGTGTTGTCATCATGCATGCCATCAATGACCTCTTTGAAGGCATCTATCAGATGTAACAGGCATGCTGTACTATTAACAGCTCACACAGCTCTGTTGCACACAGCCAAGATATTACTAGTGTCTACTTAGAAAAGGTTCATGATGACATGTTGGTCTACCTCATAGATGAGGAAAGTCAGGATGTGTCTATACATGCATGCATCGGGTGCTGCCCCCCCCCCCAACTCAGACAGATTCATGTTGGTGTATGCCCTTCTACAGGAACAGAGTCTGTGTGGAGGGTGTGTTGAAGTGTATATTCAACCACATCAGGAAGATGCATGTGATGTTGTCACAACCCATTCATTCTGTGTGATAGGCCTGGATGAAGGTAAGACAGTGCACTCTGGCTATCCTGATATGGCCTAGGGTTTGAATACAATCGACCATGCAGGTATCATTTAAAAACTCTCCCAGCTGGGGATTAAACCTAACATCACTAGATGGGTAACCAACTGGCTCACTGACAGAACACATACTATGAAAGTTGATGAATCAACCTGTACCAATAGAGCTGCCACAACTGGCATCCCCCCTGAAATGAGCTTGGCGCTTTACTGTTTGGAATTAATTTCTTGACAGTTCAAGCTAAAGTACACTGTCTTTGGCTTACTGCATTTGCTGATTCTGGCATGCTGGCTGTAATCATTGAGTCCATCTATGATGATAACATACTACAGCAGGGCCTAACTCAAACAAATGATTGGGGACAAACCAACACTGTCTACAAATAAATACAAACATGTGTCTTTATTTTGTCCTTCTGCAAAGTAGAATGTCCTTCTAATTATAGCATTGACAACAGTCCTGCTATGCTGAAACCCAATGATACAAGAACTGGAAACACAACATATATAGCAATCTGAACTTCAACCATCAAGTGTCCACACTGATATTCAAAGCCTATGTTGTGCACATCATAAGTAATGCCATCGTATTCAGATCTGACAATTATATTACAGCACTGTAGTTGAACCTCATCAGAATACTAATATAGAGTATAATGGTCTCTTTTGCAGGTACCTCAACAGACACATGCAACAGCTGGAGAGACCACAGAGGTTTCTCAACAAGAAAACACTAGGCCTACAAACCATTCCATGATGTATGTGGATAGACTGAAAGCCATGTCACTGTAATCTGTATTGTATAGGATGAGGTGACTTCAGCAGTATCTGGTGAGGAGAATATGGCAATAACAGTATCCTACATGCTGATGCAAAGGGCTCTCTCTAATGTCAAGCAAATGCACACACACACACACACACACACACACACACACACACACACACACACACACACACACACAAACACACCCCGTTGACTGCAGTGAGAACAGAACCCCTACCTATCTAAGTGCACAGACTACAGAGCTCAGTAATTTATGCAAGTGCCACAGCACAAGTCTGACTTTTACAAGGCTGCAGGACTGCTTATAGTGGATGACAGCAGCACTGGATATAGGAGAGTAGATGCTGGGAGGTCTGCATGAAATGGATGTGTAGGCATGTGCAAGTATCAAAATACTATCAATTCATTGGTTTGGAGTGGTAACTGTAGAATACACACTTCTGCTCTTCTAGCTGGACACTCTCTCACACACACACACACACACACACACACACACACACACACACACACACACACACACACACACAGCTAACAGCAGTGAGAACAGAATCCTTATCTAAGTACATGGACTGCAGAACTCAGTAATTTATGCAACTGTCACTGCGCAAGCCTGACTTTTACAAGGCTACAGGCTGACTTATAGTGGATGACATCAGCACTGGCTGCAGGAGCGAAGATGTTGGGAGGCTTGCATGGGTCTATATTATAACCGCAAAACCTCAAATATGCAATATGGAAACATTGACGCATATTGAGTGAACCGCGAAAACACCGAATGGTCTGAACTACGAAATTCAAAATGTCAAATTGGCATAGTTGGCCAACCCCACCACCCACTAAGTACTACCTACCCAAACAAAATAAATAATCCACATACATACACTTAACAAAACCCTACTTCTAACCCTAAACTAAAGCTTACATATATTATTATGTATGCACTTACCTTAACCTGCACCCTAACACTAAGGTCCGTAACTATTGCTCAACTACGTTAAGGAGCTATACCCAAAGTAAAATAAATAATCCACATACATACCTTTAACAAAACCCTACTTCTAACCCTAAACTAAAGCATACATATATTACTATGCATGCACTTACCTTAACCCGCATCCTAACCCTAAGGTCCATAACTATTGCACACTTACCTTAAGGAGCTATACTGGAGAAGGGCTAACTATGATGATTCGACATTTCGAATTTCACTTCAAGATGTTCGGTGTTTTCGCAGTTCACCCAATATGTGTCGACATTTCCGTATTCGTGAAACTGTGGTTTTGTGGTGTAATAGGCAACCGGCTTGCATGAAATGGAGGTGTAGGCATGTGCAAGTATCAAAATGCTGTCAATCCATGGTATTGCAGTGGTAACTATAGGATGCACACCTCTGCTCTTCTGGCTAGACCCAAACACACACACACACACACACACACACACACACACACACACACACACACACACATGGTTAACTGCAATGAGAATAGTGTCTCTACCTAAGTACAAAGACTATAGAACTCAGTAATTTATGCAAGTGCCATGGCACAAGTCTGATTTTTGTGAGACTGCAGAACAACTTATAGTGCATGACATCAGTACTGGATGCAGAAGAGAAGATGTTGGGAGTCCTGCATAGGGTCACAGCTTCATAGTTTCTAGCAGGTTACTAGGCTAATGGCCCTAGGGCTGTTAAAAGCCTAGCCATGTAAAAATCCAAGCACCCTTATTGAGCATAGTTAGACGTTAATTGTTAGCAGAAAAAATGTTTAATTATTATTTTAATGATTATTTTAATTAAATTTAAAATTATTTTCATTGTTTGGACATAGTTAAGCAGTATGCAAATGTGAGCTGCATTGCTAATAGTCTGACAGTTAGTACTGAAGCACACCTGCTGCTTAGCTCACTCTGTGGCAGCAGGTGTAAATGCATTGATACATTTCTTTTTAGCCCAGATGTTACTGTGTATGAATCCAGGTGTATCGATGCACTGACATCAGTTCTTTGTAGTACATGTGTTGCTGTGCACTGGCATAGCACAACAGGTTTAAGCAGCATTGAGTGGAGGCAACTGCAGCATTGTAGACCCACTCACCATCGCTTGGCATTGATGCTTTATGCCAAACTCTGCACAAACATACCAAAAAGTGAAGGGATCTTTTGATTTTTCTGCTACTTTTTTCTGTAGTGAGTGATTCTATTTTTGACCAAATTATAGGTGTTAAAATGTGGTAGATAGGAAAGTGGTGAAATGGTGAGCAAGCAGGGGAAAGGACAAAGGGAAAGCAATACAGGAATGTGCAGGAGGGAGACAGCAAAGAACCACAGATATCCATTTCTTCAACAGTTAAAACTGATAATATATACAGAATATTAGCTGAATTTGGACTGTCAACTCCAGAGAGAGGTTGACAACAACGTAATCATGTTGTATAGGCAATTGGACCAAATAAAGTGTGTCAAGAAAATATGTGTGTGAAATGGAGAGCTATGTATGGGTCAATATTTTTTTTATAAGACAGGTGCCCAATTTTTTTTGAAATTCAGTAAAAGAGGAATGCTGGGTAAAGGATGTAAGTATTTGTGGGTTAGGTAAGTTGGGTAGGTGAGGAAGAAAATGCAAACAAACAAGACAAACAAGACAAGAGACAGGGATAGTGAGGGACATGAAAGGTTGGAGGACACCATGATTGAGATGAGGGAGGGAGGAGACAACACAGGCTCATGCCCATCAATCTTGGAGACAGTGTGAATCGAGTCTTCACCCACTGGACTGTCATCACTGTCCCCTTACAGTGTGAATCGAGTCTTCACCCACTGGATTGTCATCACTGTCCCCTTACTCTGCTGGTGGCTGGGGTGCTTGACATCTTTTCCTCCTTCAGACCATGAGGGAGAGCAGCCTCTCCATCTGGCATAGGCATACACCAATGGTGTGGTTCACGACCCTATGCAGCAACCCTGGCATCTCCTGGTGGGTGATAAAATTCCCCACCTCCACCACTGCTACCAGAGGGTACCACTGCACCAGCTGCCATGGCAATACTACCTGAGGGAGCAGATACTGCAAAGACTGCAGAGATAGTGCTGTCAGGTTGGGTCCTAGACATGCTGGGCATCAGTGTTGGTGTCAGCGGAGCAGGGGTAGGCTGATCCACTGGGGCTAGCATACCTAGCTGTGCCGTAGAGCATTTAGTGATGTGATACAAATGAATTATATGGAGACATTTTGATGACACATAATAGAAAACAAAGAGAGATAATGGTTGGGGTGAGAGAAAAAAATCGAAAAAAAAATAGTGCCATCATATAGTTTGCCCTGTTTGTTGCATATACCTGTTGAGGCTACACACTCAAGTGTGCTAACCTGTGTTACATATCTATTGCATTTTCCTGCTGTTTGTTGCAAAAAAGAAAAGAAAACAAAAATATTATCCTTGTTTCCCATCTTTCCTGACCTAGAGTAGTCCAAATACAGGCTTTGCTGTATTCTGGACTTTTGGAAAGTTCCTGTGTTGCCCATTTCCTTTGTTGGATAAAGGGAGGCTTCTTTGTTCACCAGTGGCAGTGGGGAGCTTAGAGCAGCCTATCTATCCCTGGAGGAGTGTTCCCAGCACAAGAATCTGGTAGTCTATTGGCCGTTTTGGGCCAATTTCTAGCTCTTTCAAGTCCCCCTGTATAAAACCCACTTTGGCACGTTTTTGTGCTTGCTACTACTCAGCCAAGCTCCTCGTGGTCCTGCAGAGTGGTGCTAGCAGCAGAGAGGCTAAAACAGCGACTACTAACCTGATAAAAGTGTTTTTTTTTTCCTGCTACTACCTGGGCGACTGTCTGATCTAGCTAAACTGCAAGTATTTCTCCTTCCTGAACTGTTTTAAACTGTTTAAAGTTGTTTTTGCACCTGCACTTTTAAAGTTTGTCCTGTTTGTTGCATTTACCTGTTGAGGCTACACACTCAAGTGTGCTAGCCTGTGTTACATATTTATTGCATTTTCCTGCTGTTTGTTGCAAAAAAGAAAAAAAAAACAAAAAAATTGTCCTTGTTTCCCATCTTTCCTGACCTAGAGTAGTCCAAACACAGGCTTTGCTGTATTCTGGACTTTTGGAAAGTTTCTGTGTTGCCCATTTCCTTTCTTGGATAAAGGGAGGCTTCTTTGTTCACCAGTGGCAGTGGGGAGCTTAGAGCAACCTATCTATCCCTGGAGGAGTGTTCCCAGCACAAGAATCTGGTAGTCTATTGGCTGTTTTGGGCCAATTTCTAGCTCTTTCAAGTCCCCCTGTATAAAACCCACTTAGGCATGACTTTGTGCAATTTTGCGTATAACTCAGCATCGGGCAGCTCCGCTTAATTGGGTTTAAACCATTCTCGGCTCCACAAAGTCTGCTCTTCACTTTTTCCCTTAGAACTGATCTAGTTCTCGTAATAAACACCTTATTCCTACTCTAAAGCCTGACACTTGCTCACTAAAGCAATTATATAAGTCAGCACTAAAAACATAAAAGCACTACACCCCCACAAACTCCCTTGAGTACCTTGTTCCCCATTGGCCCTTTTTTTCAATTATAAAGGAATTACCAATACTATTCTAGCATGTCCAAAGGTCAGTTGTCTGTCTCCTTTCTGGTCCAGCTGGTGAATCTGGGAATCTTGAGGCAATGTTACAACTGCCTCATGTACAGAGACAACCCTCTCCTCCTCCCAACAAATTCCAACACGTGAGAGATGCAACCATATAGCCAAACTGGAGGCTAAGCTCTCTCAACTCAGTACTGGCATAACCAGTCAGGAGGAGCAGGAAACCACACTCACTACAATTCCAGTCTCACATAGACCTACCACGACAGCAAACCAAACACATAATCACACAAAAACATACTTGGAGGCTCTAAATAAAAATCTGCCTAAGCAGCAGAGACCTCCAAAGCAGACACCCAAGCAACCGCTACCCCAAAACAAAACACGTGCAACACATAGCTCACAAAGCCAGTGTGCCGAACAGTCACAGCCCTTAAGGCTAAACAACACACCTGATACACTTGTCGTAGGTGACTCTATCGTCAGGCACACTGGCATCCCGCTCACCAGGGTGAACAAGGAGAAGGTCAGAAGGTCATGGTGATCTGCCTGTCGGGCGCTAGGATCCGCCACATAACACAAGCACTCAGGTCACTCCAAGGCAAGTACAAATATGACTCAGTCATTGTCCATGCTGGTGTGAATGACCTGAGACATACCTCCCTGGACTACATAAAAAGAGACATAGAGGAGCTCTATGAGCATGTAGCCCAGGCCGGTATGACCCTGACCTTGAGTAGCATCTTACCCTCACCAAGAATGATGCCACAATATGAAGACAAGATGATCAATTTCAACAACTGGCTTAAGTATTGGTGTCATTCAAAGGGGATCCAAAGCCTGTCAGCCTGGGATGACATGCTAGACAAGCCACAATGCTTTGCTAGGGATGGCTTGCACCTGTCACCCCTGGGCTTTCGGATATTGGCAAAGTCTCTTGCCACCCCCATAGTGCCTTTTTTAGGCAAGGCTCAAAAGACAAACCCACCTGCATAGGCATCACATGGGATAAGAAACTAAGAGTAATGCTACTCAACTTCAGAAGTCTAAACCTCAAGATGCACGCACTCGAAACTCTCCTTAGCATGGTTCATAGGTTCATAGGTTCATAGGTTCATACTAGGCTATCTGCCCTAGGGCATTTATAAGCCTAGCCAGAGTATGTTTGGCTTTCGCCACCCATTTTAAATTAATTTTGCTATGCCCTTTTTCGAGGTTAGTATACTGTGCCTCTGTCTAACAGTGACACAGAAGTGATACCCGGGGTAAACCTATGATCTCCCATCCACTCATCAAGATTCCTCTTGAAGAGAGTCAATGAGGGACTCTGCCTAACCTGGACTGGGATTTTATTCCATAGTGAAGGGAGCCTCTGGGTTATGAATCTGTCCCTCCAGCATGTCCTATTTATTTCAGTGCTGAGGTTCAAGTCTCTCGAGCGTGTAGCTTGATGGGATTTGGATTTTTTGAGGTGCAGCATGTCCCTTAATTCCGGGTTGGACATGGCCTTATACTTCAGGCACAGGTCACCTCTGAGCAGGCGGTATGCCACTGAGTAGAGCTGGAGTTTCTTTAACCGGGCAGCATATGGCATCTGTTTGACCCCTTTGATCCTCTTGGTGAGGTACTTTTGGGGTCTTTCCAGTTGCTGCAGGTGTTTGGTAAGGTACATCCCAAAAGGGACATTGTACTCGATTATGGGCCTGATGAGGGATGAGTAAAGAGGCATGATGACCTCCCCTAATCTAGATGTGAATCCCTTCATGATTAGGTGGGCTATATAAAATGTTTTTCTAACCACTTTGGCCACGTGGTTGTCAAATGAGAGATTGCTATCAACTTGGGTCTTTTAAATACACAAATACCGGAACACAAACAGTGAACTGTTTGATGAAACTTTTAATAATGGTACCTCGGCCTTCGCCTTCTCCTGGAATACATTTTAAAACATCAAACAACACCCCTTTTATATCACATCCAATTAAGTATTAATTCACCCTATTAAAACAATTTATCAGTTGACTCAACCATGCTGCTTCATTGTGAAGTTTCCAACTTCATTCATATAACAATTTCTGACTTCATTATACATAATGCCAATTACATTGCATAAAAATGTTGTAAATATTAAACATTTAGAAATTTTACTAACTTTTGTATATTACCTTATTCAATTAGTAGAGTGTTACTTATTTTAAATGAATAACATCATTTTTTAAAATATTATAACACTTGCTATTAATACATGTTATATGCAAACATTATTGAATTCATATGCAAAAAATTGATCTAGACAAATTTTTTTAAAATGTTCATTTTAGATTTCCATATTCATGCCATTTGGAAACAATGTTTTGTAATTGAGAATGAACCTGGATTCCATTTCTAATAATTTATCACGAAAACCTACCTCATTACCACAAATACTAGGTTTCCCCAACACACAAAATATAAATCCCTCTGGAACCCCCTTATGTTGCTCACAAAAATGTTTGGCCACAGGACTTTCTATTCTTTTATGTTTTATATCTCCTAAATGTTCAAGAATTCTAAGCTTGACCCTTCTAGTTGTTTGGCCTATATACCACCTCTGTTCCACACAACCACATCCTATGATATATACCACCCCCGTGGAATTACAATCATAGTATTCTGAGGCCCTGTATGTTACATTATTAATTTTCGTGCCGTCCAGGCTTTTAACCCTAGGACACACCTTACAATTTCCACACCTAAAAGTTCCTTTTCTAATATTTTCCCTATATGTATTTCTAACATTTAATATTTCCTTCAAATTAGAATACCTACTATAAGAAAATGTAACTTTAGATGGAAAAAGTCTTCCTACTTTGTCATCTCCAGTGATAATAGGCCACAATCTCATTACTGACTCCCTTAATATACTAGAAAATTGCGAATATTTGGTGACAAAATATAAACTATCTCTAGGCTTCTCCTCTCCTGGACTAATCTGCTGAGTTCCTGATTTTTCATTCATTTCTCTTCGAGACTCCCTAAAAGTTCCCCTTAAACCTAATTCTTGTTCCACCTTGACTCTGGCCATTCTGATTTTCTCAGTAGAATAACCCCTTCCCTTAAGTTTCCTTTCAACTTTACTAAATTCACTATGAATCCTTCTCTTATCAGAAGTGTTAACACCAATACATTTGAATTCTCCGAATGGTAAAGAATCAAGGAGATAATCACTGTGCATGCTCGAGGCATGCAAAAAATTCTCAGCAGCTGTACTCTTTTGGAAAGGTCTATATTGTATTTTATTATCTGAACCCAAATATATCTCAACATCCAGATATTGAATACTTCTGCCCCCAATCGTGTAAGTGAAATCTAAACCCCATGGATTTCCCTTAATCCCTGAAACAAATTCTTCAAAATCTTTTGAACTACCCCTACACAAAAACAACAAATCATCAATAAATCTCACATATTTTATTACGTTGTTCTTGTAAAATTCCCAGGGATAGATGAAACAATTTTCAAAATGGGCCATAAACAAAATTGCATATGAGGGCGCGAATGCTGCCCCCATAGCCGTGCCCTCCTTTTGTAAAAAATGTCTCCCTTCAAATTCAAAACAATTGTGAGTCAGGCAGAATTCCAACAAACTAAGAATGAAATGGGTCCTAGGTCCTTCCCCCAACATGTTTTCAACTGCTTCTAAACCTCGACACCTATTAATGCTAGTATATAAAAATTTTACATCGACACTAGCCCAATAGAAGTCCTGCTCCCACTTGATGTCCCTTATCTTCATGCACACGTCTTTTGTGTTTTTTACATAAGATTGTACCCTTTCTAAATGACATTTTAACATGGAATCCAGAAATATTCCAATATTTTGCAAGTAAGCTCCTTTACCAGAAACAATGGGATGACCTGGTGGGTTCCTGATGTTCTTATGTACCTTAGGAATAATGAAGAATTTAGCATTCTTTGGATTTTTAACATACAATCTTTTAACATCAGCAGATGAAAGGAAGCCCAACCTTTCTCCTCTCTCCAACAATTCTAATAACTGTAAGTTATACTCTTTACACATATTGGAAGACAGTTCGACATATGTGTTCACATCCAACAATAAATCCAAAACAATTGAATTGTATTTTTCCCTGGGTAAAATAACCCAGTTCCCACCTTTATCTGCCTGGGTAAACACATACTGATTGTTAGACTTCTTTAAGTCGGATAAGGCTTTCCACTCATCCCTACTTAAATTATATTTTTTCTTCCCTCTACAAAATTTTTTATGTTCTTCCTCCAATGTTTTTAACAATGTTTTTTTTCAAATACATTGATTGCTATACTTCTCTTTGGTGGAATAAAATTGCTTTTATATGGCACTTTAGGAACAGTCAGCCTCCCATATCCAGTATTAAATGCAAACCCATTCTCATTTAAACAAACATCCTCTTGTAAACATATATCAACTAAATCATTTTCATGCAATGTCATATTCATTAAAGAATTATCTAAATTATCTAAATTATCATCATCCTCCACCATATTAACAACATTAATAATGCTCTCATTATCAGAAAAAAATTCTCTTAAATACAGTTTTTTACAAAATTCCCTGACTTCCAAAGAAATGTCAGCCAAAGAAGGAAAACGAACTGGAACAAACTTTGTGCCTTTGAATAATACCTGCTCTGCGCATTCAGTAATATTACAGTCAGACAGGTTCAAAATGTTGTAGCTTTCACCTTCATACCTTGGCGAACAAAAAATGTCAATAAGTCCATGATTGTGCTGCACCTCGTCAACATTTGAACTGCCAAAGTTCGAACTGCTGTTTCCCAATCTATTTGTTTCCACCAAGTTGTCATCTTCTCCTTCCCTTGTTTTGAAAACAGCGCCCTCTTCCCTTTTGCTGTGTCGGGCTTTGTCCTGAATTACCAGCAAGTCCATTCGCTTCCGCTGTTGTTTCTTGTTCCACATTTAGGTTTTCAAACGAAACACTTTTTCTGCTGCTGGATTCCTCAATTGAAGACGCGGAAGTGTCCCCGACGCCAGATCTCGACCCACCTCTGACGTCACGGAAGGCACCACGCTTTTTCTTAAAGCTGTATTGCCAAGAATACAACTTGCCTGTATCATGGTCTCTAATATCACGGAGAAATTTCTTTTTCTTACGTGAAATCACCTCCGATTCTATTTTAGAGACCCTTCCCTTAATGTCAACAAGATTTTTGTCAAAAACAGATACAGAACTCTCCTCAATAAGAGTTTTTTGTAAATGTAAAATTGAAGCACGAACTTTGTCCAAAATCCTCTCGTTCCTTTTCACCAACACACCCAACCAACTGAGCGTGCATTTAAGAGAAATTGCTTTCCACTCCGAGGACAAATCTGCCTCATCCTCGGTAAATTCAAAGGCAGGCAACCGCTCCACTCTCAGACCCCTTGGAGTTATATTGGAGCTGATATATTTCTCTAACAGTTTTAAATCATAAAAAGTTGTTACTTCTTTTACCATGGCCCTCTCCAGTTCCACATACTTTTCCGAAAAGTCAGTGGCAGCACATTCCCATGGATCATTCAATGCCAGTTTTTCTTCCCTTTCTCTCCACATAGAAGCAAAATTTGCCGGTTGTATCGACTGTGTACCCAACGGGGTAATTGTAGTTGCATTCACGGACATAATGACTTAGAAAACAAGCACCTCCAACTCTCCGAATAATAACTTTTAAATACACAAAAACCGGAACACAAACAGTGAACTGTTTGATGAAACTTTTAATACTGGTACCTCGGCCTTCGCCTTCTCCTGGAATACATTTTAAAACATCAAACAACACCCCTTTTATATCACATCCAATTAAGTATTAATTCACCCTATTAAAACAATTTATCAGTTGACTCAACCATGCTGCTTCATTGTGAAGTTTCCAACTTCATTCATATAACAATTTCTGACTTCATTATACATAATGCCAATTACATTGCATAAAAATGTTGTAAATATTAAACATTTAGAACCAGGTCCCTAATGACTTCTTCTGTACTTAATGGATTACCACCTATGTGGTAATTTGTGGGCACTTTGTTTTTGCCAAACGGGATGACTATACACTTTTTGGCGTTTAGCTTGAGGCCATGGCTCTGGCACCATTTGTCTGTTTCTATGAGGCCCTTTTGGAGGATGCTTGTGTCGGCTGGAGAGTCGATTATGGCGCCCAGTTTGCAGTCATTGCGAACTTGGTCAGCCACAGTCCTTCCGTGTTGGCCTGTACCTCCGAGAAATATATACCAAATAAGAGAGGTCCCAGGACTGAGCCTTGTGGGACGCCACTTGTAACTGGTTTGGAGTCTGACATGGCTCCAGCAATTCTAACCATGTGGGTTCTGTCCTTGAGCCAGTTTGCAACCCATCTAGTGACATAGGGGTTTATATTTAAGCTGGTGAGCTTATCTATAATGCCTGAGTGGGGTATTGTATCGAAGGCTTTTGCAAGGTCCAGATAGGCTGTGTGGACCACTTTCCCTTCGTCAATGGCCTTGGTGACTGTTTCAAAGAAGTCAACCAGGTTTAAGAGGCAGGATCTGCCCTTAACAAAGCCAAACTGGGTAGGATCCAGTGTCTGCAGGTCCCCAATATCTTTATTTATGAGGTCCATGATGATCCTTTCCATAGCTTTGCAGACCAAGCTAGTCAGGCTTATGGGGCGATAGTTTCCAGGGTCCGTTGAGGCACCACCTTTGTGGAGAGGGACCACTGTTGCTGTACGCCACTCTTTGGGTACATATCCTGTAGTAAGGCTGAGATTGAACAGTAGTTTTATGTTTGGGTTTAGCTCTTCTTGGAGTTCATGTAGACGCAGCCTGGGACACCGTCTGGTCCCATTGATGCTGTGTTTTTGCTTTGGGAGGCGGCTCCCACCTGAGCATCTGAGATGTCAGGGGGGCAGCACTCTGCTGGGATAGATATTTGCCCTTTTGGTGGGGAGAAGTTTGCGCTGAACCTGTCAGCTAGGATGTTGGCAATGTCTGTGGGATCAGTGTATTTTTTAGTCATTTTGGACTAATTCTGAGCATATCTGGGAATTCCCACCCAGGTTCCTAACATAACTAAAGAAAGCCTTGTGATTATCTTTAGTGTCCTGTGCAATTTTTCTCTCGAAGCTGGCCTTTGATGATTTTATGAGTGCCCTTAGTTTTTTGCTAATACTGATCAGAGATGCCTTCCCTTTTTTGGGATTTTGCTCTATCATGTAGTAGCTTCCTCCTTCTATTGTATAGTTTGTTTATGGCTGGGGTCCACCAGACAGGTCGTCTGCCTTTGGAGGATTGGGTCTTGGTTTTATTTGGGATTGCATGATCCATGCATTCCTGAAGGTGTTCATAGAATGCATTTATAAAGGATTCTGCGGTCTGGGCCGTATTTTCCACAGGCCCGGGGGCTTTGAAGGATTCCACCTCGGTTTTGAGGAGTGTGAAATTTGCTTTAGAGAAGTTTTTCACTGTGGTTTTCTGGGCAGGGGGTCGGGATGTGAATATCCAGTGAGATCAGTTTATGGTCTGATCTTACCAGTGAGGGATACACTTCTGGTCTGGAGCATAGAGTCCCCATGTTGGTGATGATCAGGTCCAGTATGTTTTCCCCTCTTGTGGGAGTGGTAACAAGTTGTTCCATAGCATTTGAGTTTATGAATTCTAGGAACCTTTGGGCAAGGGTGTTGGAGCTAGAGTAATGCTCCCAATCTATGGTTGGGTAGTTGAAGTCACCCAATATAATGGTGTTTGGAGAGACCTTCATATTTTCCAGTGTTCTCAGGAAGGCTGAGTGGGGTTCCTGGGTTTGGGAGGGTGGTCTGTAGCAGGCTATAAACTGGAAGGCAGTTTTACCCACTGTTAGTTGCACATGGATAGTCTCTGATGCTTCGTGCTTTGCCACCAACCTAGAGGTGTGGGTATCTTTGATGAATATCGATACTCCCCCTCCTTTTGTGGTTCGGTCCAAGTTTTGGGGCCGAAAAGCATGGTATGAGGTATAACCTGGTAGTGCTGGGGTGCTCTCGGGAGTCCTGAACCAGGTTTCTCTTACTGCACAGATATCGATGTTCTCCATGCTAAGGAGAGTTTCGAGTGCGTGCATCTTGAGGTTTAGACTTCTAGCGTTGAGTAGCATTACTCTTAGTTTCTTATCCCTTGTGATACCTATGGAGGTGGGTTTGTCTTTTGAGCCTTGCCTAAAAAAGGCACTATGGGGATAGCAAGAGCCTTTGCCAATATCCAAAAGCCCAGGGGTGACAGGTATAAGCCATCCCTAGCAAAGCATCGTGGCTTGTCGTGCATATCATCCCAAGCTGACAGGCATTGGATCCCCTTTGAATGACACCAATACTTAAGCCAATTGTTGAAATTGATCATCTTGTCTTCATATTGTGGCATCATTCTTGGTGAGGGTAAGATGCTACTCAAGGTCAGGGTCATACCAGCCTGGGCTACATGCTCAGAGAGCTCCTCTATGTCTCTTTTCATGTAGTCCAGGGAGGTACGTCTCAGGTCATTCACACCAGCATGGACAATGACTGAGTCATATTTGTACTTGCCTTGGAGTGACCTGAGTTCTTGTGTTATGTGGCGGATCCTAGCGCCAGACAGGCTGCTCACCGTGACCTTCTCCTTGTTCAGCCTGGTGAGCGGGACGTCAGTGTGCCTGACGATAGAGTCACCTATTACAAGTGTATCAGGTGTGTTGTTTAGCCTTAAGGGCTGTGACTGTTCGGCACACTGGCTTTATGAGATATGTGTTGCACGTGTTTTGTTTTGGGGTAGCGGTTGCTTGGGTGTCTGCTTTGGAGGTCTCTGCTGCTTAGGCAGATCTTTATTTAGAGCCTCGAGTATGTTTTGTGTGATTATGTGTTTGGTTTGCTGTCGTGGTAGGTCTATGTGAGACTGGAATTGTAGTGAGTGTGGTTTCCTTCTCCTCCTGACTGGTTATGCCAGTACTGAGTTGAGAGAGCTTAGCCTCCAGTTTGGCTATATGGTTGCATCTCTCACATGTGTTGGAATTTGTTGGGAGGAGGAGAGGGTTGTCTGTGTACATGAGGCAGTTGTAACATTGCCTCAAGATTCCCATATTCACCAGCTGGACCAGAGGAGATTGACAACTGACCTTTGGACATGCTAGAATAATATTGGGAATTCCTTTATAATTGAAAACAAGGGCCAATGGGGAGCGAGGGTTTATAATTGAAATCAAGGATCAATGGGGAGCAAGAGAACATCGATATCTGTGCAGTAACAGAAACCTGGTTCAAGGCTCCCGAGAGCACCCCAGCACTACCAGGTTATACCACATACCATGCTTTTTGGCCCAAAAACTTGGACCGAACCACAAAAGGATGGGGAGTATCAATAATCGTCAAAGATACCCACACCTCCAGGTTGGTGGCACAGAACAAAGGATCAGAGACTATCCATGTGCAACTAACAGTGGGTAAAACTGCCTTCCAGTTTATAGCCTGCTACAGACCACCCTCCCAAACCCAGGAACCCCACTCGGCCTTCCTGAGAACACTGGAAAATATGAAGGTCTCTCCAAACACCATTATATTGGGCGACTTCAACTACCCAACCATAGACTGGGAGCATTACTCTAGCACCAACACCCTAGCCCAAAGGTTCCTAGAATTTATAAACTCAAATGTTATGGAACAACTTGTTACCACTCCCACAAGAGGGGAAAACATACCGGACCTGATCATCACCAACATGGGGGCTCTATGCTCCAGACCAGAAGTGTATCCCTCACTGGTAAGATCAGACCATAAACTAATCTCACTGGATATTCACATCCCGACCCCACGCCCTGCCCAGAAAACCATAGTGAAAAACTTCTCTAAAGCAAATTTCACACTCCTCAAAACTGAGGTGGAATCCTTCAAAGCCCCCGGGCCTGTGGAAAATATGGCCCAGACCGCAGAATCCTTTATAAATGCATTCTATGAAAACCTTCAGGAATGCATGGATCATGCAATCCCAAATAAAACCAAGACCCAATCCTCCAAAGGCAGGTGTCCTGTCTGGTGGACCCCAGCCATAAACAAACTATACAATAGAAGGAAGAAGCTACTACATGATAGAGCAAAATCCCAAAAAGTGAAGGCATCTCTGATCAGTATTAGCAAAAAACTACAGGCACTCATAAAATCATCTAAGGCTAGCTTCAAGAGAAAAATTGCACAGGACACTAAGGATAATCACAAGGCTTTCTTTAGTTATGTTAGGAACCTGGGTGGGAATTCCCAGATATGCTCAGAATTAGTCCAAAATGACAAAAAATACATCAAACCCACAGACATTGCCAACATCTTAGCTGACAGGTTCAGCACAAACTCCACCCCCCACCAAAAGGGCAAATATCTATCCCAGCAGAGTGCTGCCCCCCTGACATCTCAGATGCTCAGGTAAGAGCCACCCTCTCCAAAGCAAAAAACACAGCATCAATGGGACTAGATGGTGTCCTGGGCTGCATCCAACATGAACTCCAAGAAGAGCTAAACCCAAACATAAAACTACTGTTCAATCTCAGCCTTACTACAGAATATGTACCCAAAGAGTGGTGTACAGCAACAGTGGTCCCTCTCCACAAAGGTGGTGCCTCAATGGATCCTGGAAACTATCGCCCCATAAACCTAACTAGCTTGGTCTGCAAAGCTATGGAAAGGATCATCATGGACCTCATAAATAAAGATATTGGGGACCTACAGGCACTGGATCCTGCCCAGTTCGACTTTGTTAAGGGCTGATCCTGCCTCTTAAACCTGGTCAATTTCTTTGAAACAGTCACCAAGGCCATTAACGAGGGGAAGGTGATCCACACAGCCTACCTGGACCTCGCAAAAGCCTTCGATACAATACCCCACTCGGGCATTATAGATAAGCTCACCAGCTTAAATATAAACCCCTATGTCACTAGATGGGTTGCAATCTGGCTTAAGGACAGAACCCACATGGTTAGAATTGCTGGAGCCATGTCAGACTCCAAACCAGTTATAAGTGGCATCCCACAAGGCTCAGTCCTGGGACCTCTCTTGTTTGGTATATATTTCTCAGAGGTACAGGCCAACACGAAAGGACTTTGGCTGACCAAGTTTGCAGATGACTGCAAACTAGGTGCCATAATTGACTCTCCAGCCAACACAAGCATCCTACAAAAGGGCCTCATAGAAACAGACAACTGGTGCCAGAGCCATGGCCTCAAGCTAAACGCCAAAAATTGTATAGTCATCCCCTTTGGCAAAAACAAAGTGCCCACAAATTACCACATAGGTGGTAATCCATTAAGTACAGAAGAAGTAATTAGGGACCTGGGGACCCAAGTTGAGAGCAATCTCTCATTTGAAAACCACGTGGCCAAAGTGGTTAGAAAAACATTTTATATAGCCGACCTAATCATGAAGGGATTCACATCTAGATCAGGGGAGGTCATCGTGCCTCTTTACTCATCCCTCATCAGACACATAATTGAGTACAATGCCTCTTTTGGGATGTACCTTACCAGACACCTGCAGCAACTGGAAAGACCCCAAAAGTACCTCACTAAGAGGATCAAAGGGCTCAAACAGATGCCATATGCTGCCCGTTTAAAGAAACTCCCGCTCTACTCAGTGGCATACCGCCTGCTCAGAAGCGATCTGTGCCTGATGTATAAAGCCATGCCCAACCCAGAATTAATGGACATGCTGCACCTCAGAAAATCCAAATCCCATCGAGCTACGCGCTCGAGAGACTTGAACCTCAGCACTGAAATAAATAGGACATGCTGGAGGGACAGATTCATAACCCAGAGGCTCCTTTCACTCTGAAATAAAATTCCAGTCCAGGTTAGGCAGAGTCCCTCATTGACTCTCTTCAAGAGGAATCTTGATGAGTGGATGGGAGATCATAAGTTTACCCCGGGTATCACTTCTGTGTCACTGTTAGACAGAGGCACAGTATACTAACCTCGTAAAAGGGCATAGCAAAATTCATTTAAAATGGGTGGCAAAAGCCAAACACACTCTGGCTAGGCTTATAAATGCCCTAGGGCAGATAGCCTAGTATGAACCTATGAACCTATATGTGACATACATTGCATTAACACAATTATACAGCTATTTTATCTGAAGTATGACATTTAAGTATACGTCCTAAGAAACACACACTATAACTTCAGATTTCTGACAGTAATCTTTGAAATGTGCATATATTGCACATATGCATGTTCGAATTATACTGTTTACAGTTAACAGCAGGGCATTTGTGCCACTTGTATAGAGTTGAATTTCATGTAAATATTATTAAAAAAATGCAGTACTGTATAGTTGTGATTTGTGATATTTGAACCCACAAACTCTGACTGCAGTCTAATATTTGACTCCGAAAGTTGGTTTGTGCTACTGGGTAATGCATGCATACTTGCTTTTACAGTTAGGATATGCATGCTAAATTAACTACAGCTGTATAGAAAAACCAAAAATCTGTCTTTAACTTTTAAAGCTACAATAACACTTCTCTTGTGCTGCATACATACCACGTGCTTCTCTCAATCTCTCCATTCGAGCAGCATGAGTCTGTCTATTGAAATCATGTTCAGTATTAGCTGGGGAAAGAACAGAAAAGAACATCAGAACATTATGCATAGCAGTCTTGCCTAAATTTAGCTTTCTAACTATTACAAGTATGCTCTTATGATCATACTTACCAGCTCTGGGATATCCACAGTCTCAAATGCATTCAACTAATGGTTGAGGGCATCCCTTTTATGCCTGTGTAGGTTATTAAAAAGATACCAGCACTGCTCACCCGTGCACAGGATTCCAGTAGCGCTGGATATGGCATGAGCCGAACTATTCCATGTCTCAAACTTGTTTTGCAAGCCAGAATAGTTCCCCTACAGAAGCCTTTGGCTGTGGCACTTTATCAGGAGTCCAGTAAATATCCCAGACTCCTGGACACCCCACTTCTGCACCCTAAACTGGACAGCTTCCCCTCTAAAACCAGACATGCCTTATATCTGAACTAGAGCAATGACAACTGATGCTTTCCTGTCAATTCCAGTTATCTCATTTAGTGGTAGTGTACAAACCTGAGCAACGATGCCAACTGTGTTTGCTATATGTTAAGCAAAGTGCAGTAGTGCCAGACATGGAGGAAATATATACTTGAAATTGGAAGGTTAATCTTACACTTGGCCTTAGTTTGAGGGGTGTCTGCTGATGTAGCCTGGAAATATGTAATGGAAAATGGGAGGTAACTGTTAGGTGAGTTAAGGTTGCAGACGTACTGGGGGCATAAATGTCATGACCTGACACATTTGTTTTTGGATTTATACACTGCAAAAACTGATTTTTAAAGTATGCAATTCAAGCCTAGGCATAAGGGACAAATATTTTCTTCCACAGCATTGAGCTTCCAACTTTGCCACAGAAGAAGTGCTGCTCAGACAGGAATCGTTCATAAATTCAGGTGATAGTTTGAGGTTGTATGTGTGTGACCTGACATGGTTCTAGTATATAGATCCAGTTGTGTATGTGTGTTATATAATTGTGATGGCCATGGCCATGCAAGTCAAGATAGCAGAATTATACTTACAGAAATATGGTAAACAGTATACCCTTAGTCATACATCTGAAAACACAATAAGGGTGTCTCATCCCTCATACATATAATTCATAATAGCACCACTATTCTGAACAGAAGGCACCCCAGCCAAGAATCAAACTGGAAAACCTCTTGTTGTGCGGCAGCAACACAACTGATATGCCACTGCTCTGTCAAAATATATCTCTAGACTGTTTTATGTTTCTCCAGGGGGTAATACTGGAATGGTACCTTTTCTGTTTTATCTGGGAACAGTTATTTTTTAGTTATGTGATACATATGTGTATTATCCTTCTGTTGTCTTTTAGGACACCTAGGACTATGGCACCCAGGTGTTTCAATTCCTAAGAACCATCCTTCTGTGACCCTCGAATCAGGTCATTCTGGAAGCTTTTAGTTGACATGGTGCCTTTCTGCTTGAGAGGAGATATGGACACATGTCAGGCAGAATGCAAATTTGGCAGTAGATAGTTGCAAATGTGAATGCAGTAGGTGGCCACAACAGGACATATGATCAGGTGCACCATAGGGCCACTATCTTGAGCTCATCTGCACAGTGGAGAGCAGCTGCAGTGGTGCGTGATTGGATGGGTAATGGGGGGAGGGGCTGCTACACAGCCACCACTAACAGCAAATGAAGAGTTTCTGTCTGCTGTCAGGAATCCAGACAGCTCCCAGGAAAGTACAGAACAACATGTCCTTGACACTGGTGCTACTGTTTCAGGGACAGCATGTATGTCCCAGGAGGAGCTTCCATGTAGGCTTTTGTATCTCAATTAAATCCTCTCGTATAGTAAAATATTGACAGCAATATGTAAGTTCTGTTTAACAATACATTGGTTGGAGAGGGAGGATTGAAGATTGCTACACTTAACAAAACATTCTGACTGCTTACACATGGGGCTTAGTTTGGTCTTGTCATCCAAGCTGTTGTTGAAAGTATAGTTAATGGACATATAAAGGTTAAAAGGTTTACCCCCTGTTACTGTTAATTGTGATGTTGTCCTTACCTTTTGCTTAACTTCTTCACAACAACCATATTTTTCTGCAGTTTAATGTCACTTTAGCCATGTGTCCCCAACCAAAATACCTCAGGAAAATGTCTCACTGCCCAGGTGCCTGAACCCCTCACAGAGGATGCGTCTGCTCTGGAACAGACTCCCCGTCCACTTAAAACAAAGTTCATCCCTCTCTGTATTCAAGCACAATGTAGATCTATCGATGGGTAACAGAATATTTACTCCAGAACTGTCACCTGTACTACTAATAGACAGAGGCAGCTCCTAAATGCTTTCTCCCATGCATGGGTCCCCTCAAATTATCTGTGGTATGATCGCAGTTATTTTCATTTGGGGTAATATATAATTATTGGCCATGAGATGGGTAAGAACAGTCAATAACCAAATGAGATAGGTTATTTTTTGCACAAAAAGGGAAACTGGCTAGTTGTAAAATGACCTGCAAACCTAGAACTTACCTATAAACCTGTTAACCTTTTAAACTGGATAATATATTTGGCAACTTCTCTAAGCTGTTGGCTACGTTTTTAGCAATGATGTAGGCCTATATTATTTGGTTACATTTTTATTCTTACCTGGTTTGGGAAACATTAGGACTTTTGGCATGGCAGCCTTTTCTGGAAAATGTTCTTCATCCTATGCTTCTCTATAAAGATATAACAGAGGTATTTCTAATGCCTTCTTAAATGTCTTATAAAAATCAGGTGTGCTTCCATTAAGTACTGGTGTTTGTTTTGATGTTAAATTGTCTCTGGTTGTATATTTCAGCTAATGTAATTAGCCTATCAAGATTTATATCTTCCTTGAGTTTACATTAATTAAATCAAGGCTTTGTAGAGAAAGACTCAAAGTCTCTTACTTGTGGTTTAACTGCATTATTAAAGCATTCTTTATATTCCAAAGCTGTTATGCTATAAATGCCAAAAGTTCTCTGATCAAATTCCTGGCCTTATCTCTTAGCTCCATTAAAGACATTTCCTTGGGTCTGTCTTTGGCATCTTTCTTTAAAATGGTTACACAGAACTAGGGGTTAAAATAGAAAGTTCCTTAGATGGAGTCTGGGATTGCCATCACAGAACATAACCACACAATGTAGCAATGGTGTCAGTATTGCAAATATAGATGGTCTTTCTAGGCATTAAACTGAATAGTATGACTTGAAAAATAAATTATTTTCTTCAAGATTCTGCTCTAGAGGGTTTTTTCAACAAAATTTGCTTGAGCCTAGGAAGGAGGGAGAAGTGTGAGGAGAGCTGTAATAAACTGGAAAAAACATTACTGTTGCATGAAAAGTCATCTAACACATTTATAGGAAAACAAAGCTTAATAAATAAAAACTGACTTATAAATTCATTGGTTTCTCAAAAGTGTAGGCTCCTGATCTTTTCATTGCTACAGTTCATTTGCTGTTACTCTTTTTCCACAATGCTTCAGACTGGATTTCTGGGTTCAGAAATTCCACGTGTATCTTGCTTCATCTGAAAAAGTATATGCTAAAAAGGACCGTAGCTCGCTGCAAATGCTTGCTTTTAAAAAATCACTTTTAATAGAAAACAAATAAAAATGAACCTCTGAGGGTTAAAACTATTTTACACACAGATTAAGCGCTTTCATCTGCTAACTGCAGAAGTTTGGGTTGGATGGGAATGACTATAGGACAGATAAAAAGGCAAAGGAGAATAAAGTAGGACATAGTAGTAATATTCAGAATCAGCTGGAATGGGAAGAGGCAATTTGTTGGAATGTTGGGGCACAGAAGCAAAGATTCCAAATTGAAAAAATAACAGGAAAATGGGACACTTATGAATTTAGTCGGTAGCCAAGGATGATGTTGTACACCACAGTGCCTTTCAGAATTTTATCAAAATTTTATCAAGGTTTTTAAAAAGAAGATACAGGAAAAGTAGAGGGGAGGAATGTAAAGAATGTGCGATGGTCTGACATGTGTCCAGGCTTTGTATCTGCTGTGAAACATTGGAGATGTACAGAAGTGATGTAGGTGTACAGTTACATTCATTTCCTTAAGAGATAGAATGTGAATGGAGCAGATGGATTCCTCACATATTTCAACAATGTAGTGAGTACGCAGATGATGGGCATGGGTTTGTCAACCCTGTTCAGTGGCATTGTTGGGAAAGGCGCTATTATCGCAAACCTGGAGAGATGATACTGTTGTTGCATTACCTAGAAGTTAAGTGACTCTGCCATGTATAGACCTGTATCTTTTATCACTGCTGACACTGCAATTTGTGCTCAGGATCTGGCACAGAGATTAGATAAAACACGGCAAGTTTAGTTTTTGACTGACAGGTAGGGAATGTTAAAGGCAGAAGAAGTGAAGATCATTAGTAATATTTATTAGATTTAAATATGGAAAATGAACAAACTGGTTTAATACCTACAAGGCCTTTTTCACTGTTCAGTAGCAGCAACGTCTTTGGGTTTTAGAGTAGGTGGAGTATGGTGTAGGTCTGTGAAATGGGTATCAGAAATTTATGAAACACTGAGCATGCAGATGGCTGCAAAAGGGGAGAAGCTGTCAGAACTAGTATGATTAGAAATGGGACAAAATAGGGATGAATGCTTTCTCCTTAATTGTGGTTTGCAAGTTACTGAAGGGCTGGACCAAAGAATAAGACACCTGTTATGTCTATTAGACTTGGGGTGAGGCTGTGACACTTTAATATCAGTCTCCTTACTGATGATGGTATGGTCCTGTTATCAGCTATGAAGGAAGGATCATTGAAGTTTCAGGGAGCACTAATTAGACTCTGGGCTTCAGTACTATCTGAGGCAATCCACGGTGGTGAATGCAGTTAGAGCCAGATTAAAAGGTTTGAAATTATGACTGACTATTTATTTATTTTTATTTATTTTTCTTTGTTTACTGGCAAAGTCTGTACCCATTTTCAGTGGAGGCCTGGGGGAAAAAGCCCCATTTGTTTACATTGCATTATATTAAGTTTCAGTTAAACACAGAGAAATTACATTTCTATTTACATTTATACATGAACAGTAGTTACATTTACACATTCTAAGATTTTACAGAGATGGAAGTTACTAAAGAGAAAGCCAATGTGCAACTTAATGGATTATACAGGCAGCAGTTATGTATAAAAATTGTTTTGTCATTTTAGTGACATGTTGAGAGTATTCTGTTTAAGGAAAGTATTTGGAGAGTATCGTATAGTGAACACAAAGTCTTAACCTTGTGATGAGGATGTGCAGGACCAGGACTAGCTATGCTGGGGAAGACAAATCTTTAGGGCTTAATGTGAACCCACATGGGAGATGACAAGAGTAAGAAACTGAAACCAAATGAAAAACAATGTGTCAGAGCTGATGTATAGAGGGTAGGTAAAATTGCCGTCTGTAAGAATGGGAATAATGCACATGGCAGGCTTTTCATATGTATACTACATTGTACACGCTCCCTCAGTTCCATAAGATTAGGTGATTAAAAGACTAACAGCGTGTTTATGGCTCATCTGATTAAGAAAATGGAAAAATAATAGAATGTGCAAGAATGGAGGCACAGTGAGCAGATGGAGGTTGGGGGGCTGCTGGTTTTCAATGAAATAATGAAGAGTCTGATAAGTCTGATTATGGTGAAAAGGAATAATATGTCTAGCTGACAGTCTGGAAAAAGGGTGACAATAACAAGGATATTGGTAGGGTTAAATTAGGGTTAAATGTGCATTACAGAATCTTGGAAGGCACAGGAAAATGGTGGAGAGGAAGACTGACTGACATTAGGTTTACAGTGTTTAGATATAGGATCTAGGGCAGAGTGTGGGAAAGGTAGAGACTGGATGGTTGAAAAATGAATAATGTGAGGACTTAATGAGTTTGGTAAGCTGTCATGATCACTCAGGGGATAGTTTAAAACCTTTAAGGAGACTGGGAGGAAATAGGAGAGTCTCGAAGCATAACCATTTAGGGATGGGGAACATCAAAGGTTAACACCAATCCACAATCCTCCAGGAAAAATGCCACAAACTATATAACAAATTACTGTGGTGTAAAAAAAATGGCTGGATTCAGATACTACATTAATACCATGCAGTTTTATTAAAACAATGTTAAGCACTTTTGTTCCAATTACATTTTTGGAACTTCCTTAGAACTAAAACTTAAAAATACACTCGTCACTTAAATAGGAAAAAAGCATCACATGACTTATCCATTCTAATTTATTAATTAGTTAAATACATTAACCTTAAAGCAGAAACAATAGATACTGAATCATTCAACCCAAGGAAACTTGTAGCATCTAGTCTTAACTGCCATTTTAATTCATTCATTGCCAGATGCTCCTCAACTATATAACCCTGGGAATCAGATCCAGTTTGATCTAAAATCACAGACTAAAATCCATGTGTTTCATTTACTTCAATATGCCTAAAAAGAGCATTTTTTTTACAGTTCCTTATATCTGCCATATGCTCAAATATTTGATTCCTTAATTTTCTTGCAGTTGTTCCAACATAAAAAGCTGGACAGGAATCTCACATTGCTAAATAAATCACATGACTTGATTCACAATCATAGTGCCACGTAATCTTATATTCTGTTCCTTTTACATAAAATGTATCACAAACTTTAACATACTGACACTGATTACAATGGCCACATTTAAACATACCTAACTTTCTATTTATTTTAGTTTGTTTGTGACCATGTTCAAGTAAATATTTCAATGATTGACCTTTCCGAAAAACAATCCCTGGCTTTTCTCCAAGTTTTTCCAGTAGGGAAACATCAGATTTAAAGACATTCCAATACCTAAAAATATCAGAGGGTTCTAACGAAGTTCCTCAAGAAGTTGTTTCAAGGGATCAGAATAACTTACTGCCTTCTTAGAAAAATACAGTCTTGGTCTCTTCTCTGAGCTTCATTCTAAACAAATGCAAAAATCAGTTGTGCAGATTAAACAGATGTTGAAAGTAATGTTTTAGTTTCATAACTAATGGTCTCTAATTCTAGCATTGCAAAGGTTTCAACTCCAACTTCAACTTCAGTTTCAACATCAGGGTGAATATTAATGTTATCTATTGCTATAGTTCCTCAGAGGGTTACTGAAGAGAAGAACTCCCAAGACAGTGACTGTAGATTATCTCAATAGCCAATATCTGACAGAGTGCTCAAGGAGGCATTATTCTTTTCTGACTCAAACGATACCAAATATTCCAAAGATTACCAATCTGCAAAGAGTCTGGAAAATTAATTACTTATTTTATATTAAAGTGCCGTTGAATTTCATATTCACAGATACACTTGAACTACTAGTATAGATACACTAAAGTATTTCTGAAGTCATTGTAAATAATTTTGTATAATAGTGCTTACTGATAATATACAAATTGCAGAGTCTAGAAAATTTTAAATATCTTTTTGGCTAGGCTTATATAGGCCTTAGGGCTAATAGCCTAGTACCTACCTATGAACCTATGGACCTATGAAAATAATAGCATTTCTTAAATATATGTATATAAAATTGCACTACCACTTTAAGTGGATTTCACCTTAAGGGAGCATCTGTCATGTGATATGACTCTTCTTGTCCTTCAAATAAAGTTGTTGATGTGAATGTATCCATTTTGTTTTTATTGTAGCCAATTCTGGCCATACTTCATAAATGGTTTATTTGTTGCACCACTCTGACAATTTCTACACAACTCAGTCTTTCACTATTATAACTATTTAATTAATATGACCCCTTAGTCTTTTTGCATTTCATTTCTATTATATCAAATACTCCACTAATAAAAATTATTCATTATTTTGTTCACCTCTGTCTTTTTGCGGCTTCATTTAGGATTACACTATAAATTACAAGTTCATATCACATTCTCTAGGTTCTTTCCAAACCTTGTCCTTTTCTTAAAACTCCTCCCTTTGTTCCTTCTTCTAAACCCTGTCTTATTTAATGTTGTTTTTTTTTTACTTTCTTTTTACCTGTTTGCTTTCTTCTCATTCCAAACAAATAAAACCCTTAGATAACTTACTTGTTTTACATTCCTTCTAGTTTCACCTCACCTCCTTTCTCTACTTGGTTTTCAAACAAAATGTTTTTAAGAGGTTTTCAAACAACAAAAAGGAGAAATAGACAGTTGTGACCAAAACAACAACAGAGACTTAGTAAGGCACAATAGTGTAATGTAATGAAAGTACAGTAACTATAGCTATATAGGTTGTATCCTGCTAAGGACATGACACCCATCCAGCTTCCAAAGCTTCAGGGCATCTTGGATGCTGAGCTGCTAAAAAGACATGTTTGGGCATCAAGTCCTTCAGAGCTTTCATGCCAATGTAGGCAGGGAGATGTACCCTAAAAGGACATTGCTAGGAACAACAAAAAGTTCTGACATCCTGGCATAATCAATACACCAAAAAAAACAAGGGGGATGAAGGGAGGGAGAGGCTATTGCAGCAGTGATCACTCAAACATCTACTGTTATGGCACATTTACCTACACAGCTGTACTATGTTAGTTATCACTGCTGCAGTAGCCTTAGCTATATGGTTAGATTACCCTAGCTTATTACATTTGGGAGATGGAAGGGAAAGGGTCTAAGAGCTCATTGAGAATGGTCCTATTAACCCTGATCTAGACCTAGAGAAGGAATCAAGCTTGTAATGCCTTGTAACCATATGTATAGATGACTAAGTTGCTGCTTCTTAAATACGTCTAGAATTCAACCTTTTCCAAAAAGCATTACATAAAGGCAAAGCCCTGGTAGAGTGGGTTTTGACCCTGCCTGGAATATTTTGTTTTTGTGGTGAGTATAGCAAAAGGTAATAACTTCAGACAGCCATTTGGAAATAGGTTGTTTTCTCACTGAATGTCCCTACTTTTTACTTCACAAGAAATGAACACGTGATCCAAAGATTTGAAATATTTAGTTCTGTCAATATAGTACTTGAATTATCTGTGGGCAGTGTATTGTGTCCTTTCTCCCTCATTTTTGGGTTCAGGAAAGAATATGGGGAGACTGAAAGTTTGTCTTAAAATAAAATCAAATACCGGTTTATGTAGAAAAGAAGAATTAGGTCACAGAGAAACCTTATCTCTGTGGAAAATGAGATAGGGTTGACTCATCACAAAAACTTGCAACTCAGATACTCTTCTTGCAGAGGTCAGAGCAATCATTAAAACAGTTTTCCATGTTAAGAACGTCTTCAGCCAACTTAGCTTTTTCAAATGCAGCAGGTGTTGGCTTCTCCTAAGACAAAATTAAGTTGCTAAGGAGGGACCATTGGTTTTCTTAGAGGCATCTAATGCAAAACCTCTTTTAAAAATATTTTGACATGAGAATGCATTGAAAAAGGAGGACCATGTGCAGACGTGCTAAAATGGCTGATAAATGAACCTTGATGGAGGAGTAAGAAATGCCTTATAATAGTAACTCACACAAATATGGTAAAACCAGAGAACAACTAGCTCTGAATAGGTGCCGGTTATGTTGCTAGCAGTAACTGGATAACATTTTCAGTTTATAAATATATGATTTTCTTATAGCAGGTTTTCTTCCCACCTTTAGTAGTTGTTGCATGAGCTCAGTAAATAGGTGCCTAAAGGGAATTAAAACCTTATCATCCAGGCAATCATTTGACGTAGATTGTATTAAACACCCCTGATCTTGTGTGAGTAGATTCAGTCTGTGAGGAAGCCTGTGGTAATTGCCCTTGTCATTTCCAAAATAAAGGAGAACCCTGTTACTTGGACCAGAAGGGAGTCATTAAAA
The DNA here is from genome assembly GCF_019279795.1 of Protopterus annectens. NCBI lineage: Eukaryota > Metazoa > Chordata > Ceratodontiformes > Protopteridae > Protopterus > Protopterus annectens. The sequence continues at coordinate 383,658,028 of NC_056729.1, forward strand.
TGATCTTGGGGATTATTTTTAAATTTTCAGAAGTACCTTAGATATCACTGGCAAGGATGGAAAAGCAGAAAGGAAAATGTCTCTGCAAGGAGAGGAAATGACATCTGTCTTCCAGGCCTTCTTGCATGGATTCCTAGAGCAGAAACTTGATAGTTGATTGTTCAGACAAGAGGAAAATAGGTCTAGTTGAGGCACTGCCCACAGATGACTGAAATCTTAGAAGACCTCCTTATCTAGTTTCCATTCATGAGAGTCTGCCCTTGTTCTGCTCAACTTGTCTGCCACACAATTTTGCTGACAGAATGTAAGATACCTGTAGAGTGAGACTGTGCTGTGAATTTATATCCCAAGCAAACACTGCTAGTAAGCAAAGAGGGCATGGCCTGGTTCCCCCTCGTTTGTTGATGTACCACATGACTGTGGTGTTGTCTGTAACAACTTGAAGAGGTCCAGAGGACCAAAGATGATTCAGAGAGTTGAGTGCCTTGATCAGGGCAAATATTTATTTTATATTTATGTGCTTGTTTCAGTCCTTGGTGTCCCACACACATACTTTTAGTCCTCCTGAAACTGCTCTCCAAGCAAAGTCTGAGGCATTTGTGATGACTGACTCTTTTGAAACAGGGAGGGAGAAGGGGAGACTTGGGTTTTGGGAAATTTGCTGTTTCCACCAAGTGATTTTTCTTCTGACAAATAGCTGCACTGGGATTTGAAGAGACAAAGGATCAGTGCTGTGATGAAAGTGACTTCAGATGCCATTGTACTTTTCTCATACTGAGTCTTGCCATGGGCATCATTAGAATCATAGATGCCATGAGACCCAAAATCCTAAGGTATTCCCTTTCAATGACAGACGCCTGAGTGGAAAACCTTAAAAATAGATCTAGATATAGATTTATTTTTTCATGTGGAAGAAAAGCTCTTTGAATGGTTTTGTGTCACTTATACCCCAGGAACAAAATCCTGTGTGAAGGAGTAAAAAAATAAATAAATAAATAAATAGCTTTTAAAGTTCTCTTGGAATTATAGCTTGTGTAAGAGATCTCTCACCCAAATGAGACAATCCTGACGCTTTCAAAAAGACTCTGCAAGGATAAGCAAGTTGTCTAAATATGGAAAAAATGTGGATACTCTTGTAGCCTGCAATGAGCTATAACTGGAGCTACACACTATAAACACTCTTGGTGCAGTGGCTAGTCCAAAGAATAAGGCAAAGAACTGCTACTGTGATCCAGATACACAAAACTTAAAGAAATACCTGAAGTCTAGATGAGTTGGGATGGATGATTAAGCATAATTTAAATCTAGTGTTACAGGAAACTTAAATGAGTAAGAGGGGGTAACAGGTTGTAAAGTGTCAGCATTTTGAACTTCAAAATTGTCACAAAAGATTTAAGAAATAAAGATCCAGGACTAATCTCCAAGCTTCTTCTTTCTTTGGTAGTAAAAACATCATTGAAATTGAACACCTTTGTCAACCTGGGAAGGAAGAACTAGTTCTTTCACTCCCTTAGACAGCTATGTGCTGAAGGACGGGGAATAGAAGAGTCTGGTCTGGTGGCTGAGGAATTACTTCCTGGTAGTGAGGCATTTCCTCACACTGCCTTCTGTAACCTTCATGAATAATATTCAGAATCCATTTGTCTGTAAATATCTGTTGCCAAAGAAAAAAGTTGATATCTGTGTTAGAAACAGTATTTAGAACATACCTAGAGCCTGTTTATTGCATTTTTTGTGTTGCACTTAATTTAAAATAGTTTTTTCTTAAAATTGCATTGTACCTGCCTCTGACCTAGCACACACATGTTGGGGTCATTTATTGCACAGTTCTGACTAGTTTGCTACTTGTGTGTCTCTGCTATCCTTAAACATAAACAAAAAAACAAAAAAAAATCTTGCTATTTTCACACTTTCTATAATTTAAAAAAAAGTTCAATTGCAGTGTTGCTGTTCTGAACTGTTTGTAAGTTTCTTGGAGGCCAGTGCTTGCTTGGACTAAAGGGAAGTCTCTGTGTTCACCAGTGGCAGTGGTTAACACTGAGCAGCCTGCCTGTCCCTGTAGGAGTGGTTACTGCCTAAAAACTGTAGTTTTATTGGCCATTTTGGGTCATTTCCAAACTCCTTGATCTCTCTCTCTTAAAACCCTGCAACTGTCTTTTTGCACGGTTTTGCACACAGAGCAGCATCGGGCAGCGCCCGTTAGCTAGGGTATACTATTCCTGGCTCCACAAAGTCTGCGCTGCAAATTTTCCCTTAGAACTAGGCAAGCCTCAACTCAAGTGCTTCAGATCATCTGCTCTTATTGCAGCACTTGCATAACCCAAATCAGCATTTCTCTAAATCTCCATAGACAGCACTATTATTTTCCAAATCTCCTAGACAGCACTATTATAATACAGCATAAGACCCTTGATTGTCCGCAAGACAAGTGAAATTTACTTTTCCAAGCATGTCCAGAGGTCACCTTCAGGTGTACTCTCCAGTTAATCTGGTGGAATTGGGCATCCTGAGGCAATGTCACAACTGCCTCATGTATACAGACAACCCTCTCCTCTTACCTCTAGACACAAACACTTGTGAGAGATGCAAATACACAGCCAGACTGGAGTCTAAGCACTCTCAACCCATGACTGAACAGACAGTCAAGAGGAGAAGAGACACACTAGCATCACACCACCAGTCACACATGGATCTACAAAACAAGCACCGGCAAAACATACACATAAATACACAAAAACATATTCGGAAGCACTAAGTACCAATCTGAAAAAGAAACAGGGTCCTCCAAAGCAGACAAGCAAGTAACCTGCACCTCCAAACACAAGCCAGAAAACACATAATTCACCTCAGCAGTGTGCATCACAACAGCCCCTAAGGCAAAACACCATACCCAACACACTAGTAATAGGAGACTCTGTAGTAAGACACACAGATGTTCCACTCACCAGGGTGAACAAGGAGAAGGTTACTGTCAGCTGCCTGTTGGGTGCCAGGATCCGCCACATAACACAGGCAATTAGGTCACTCCAGAAAAAGTACAAGTATGACACTGTCATTGTACATGTTGCTGTGAATGATCTAAGACGTACCTCCCTGGACTACAGGAAAAGAAACATTGAGGAGCTCTCTGATCATGTAGCCCAAGCTGGTATGACCCTGACCTTGAGTAGCATACTACCTTCACCTAGAATGATACCACAATACAAAGACAAAATGATCAATTTCAACAATTGGCTAAGCTTCTGGTGTCATTCTAAGGGGATCCAGTGTCTGTCTGCCTGGGATGACATGATAGACAAGCCTCACTGTTTCGCCAGAGATGGTTTGCACCTGTCACCCCTAGGCTTTCGAATACTGGCCAAGGCTCTTGCCATCCCCATAGTGCCTGTTTTAGGCAAGGCTCAAAGGACAAACCAACCACCGTAACCAGCACAGGTAACAAAAAACTAAGGGTAATGCTACTCAATGCCAGAAGTCTCAACCTCAAAATGCACTCACTCGAGTCACTCCTCGGTATGGAGAAAATTAATGTTTGTGCAGTGACAGAAACCTGGTTCAAGGCTCCAGAGAGCACCCCAGCACTACCAGGTTACAATTCATATCATACCTTCTGGCCTCAGTTACCAGATCGCAGTACAAAGGGTGGAGGTGTATCCATATTCATCAAGGATACACACATCTCCAGGTTAGTGGCACAGCATGATGCCCCATATGCGCAACTATCAGCAGGCAAAACCACATTTCAAGTCATAGCCTGTTATAGATCGCCCACCATGTCCCAAGATACTCACTCTGCATTCCTTGAGGTATTAGAAAATATAAAGGTCCTACCCAACACCATTATTTTGGGTGATTTCAACTACCGTGGTATAGACTGGGCAAACTACCAAAGTTCTAACTCCTATGCCCAGCAGTTCATAGAAATGATAGATTCAAATGCCTTTAACAACTGGTATGTTCTCCCACTAGAGGGGACAACATATTGGATTTAGTCATCACAAATATGGGTGCCCATTGTACCACACCCATTATCACTCCCTCTCTGGTCAGATCAGACCACAAACTGATAACACTAGACATCCTCACCCCTCCACCTCCCCCAGTCAAAGAAACCATCGTAAAAAACCTTTCCAAAGCAAACTTCAAACTATTTGCATCAGAAGTGGAAAGCTTCACTATTCCCTTGCAGAAGGATAATGATATCCAGGATGCAGAATCCTAAACCAAGGCACTTTATATACATCTTCAAGATTGCATGGACCATGCTATCCCAAATAAAACCAAGACTCCTTCCTCAAGCAAGAAGAAACCAGTCTGGTGGACTCCGGCCATAAGCAAACTATACAACAAAAGGAGGAGACTTTACAAAAAAAGGCCAAATCTCAAGTAGAAAAATCTTCCCTGATCAGCATTAGTAAGAAATTGAGGGCCCTCATCAAGTCAACTAAAGCCAGTTTCGAAAAGAAAGTTGCCAAGGATAACCATAAGGCCTTCTATGGTTATGTCAAAAACCTAAATGGCAACATTCAGGTCTGTTCTGAGCTAGTACAAAATGGAACAAAATACACTGACCCCACTGACATTGCCAACATCTTGGCTGACAGGTTCAGTGCAAATCCCCCCCCCCTCCTCACCACCTACAGGGCCTATTACTATTCCAGGGGATTGTGTAACTCCAATTATTACTTATACGTTGGTTAATAAGGCTCTGTCTAAAGCTAAAAACACTGCCTCCATGGGACCAGATGGTGTCCCGGGCTGTGTCATACGCGAGCTCCAAAATGAATTAACCCCACATCTGAATACCCTGTTCAATCTCAGCCTCTCAACAAGATATGTGCCCATAGAATGGCACACAGCAATGGCGGTTCCACTGCACAAGGGTGGGCCCACAACCGACCCTGGAAACTACCAACCAATAAGCCTGACCAGTCTGATCTGTAAGGCAATGGAGTGAATCATTATGGAACTCATAAATGGAGAGATTGGGAGCCTCCAAACATTTGACCCCACACAGTTCGGCTTTGTCAAGGGCAGATCATGCCTCCTGAACCTGGTGGACTTCTTTGAGACAGTTACTCGGACTATAGATAAGGGAAAGGATGTACACACGGCTTACCTTGACCTTGCTAAAGCATTTGACACCATTCCCCATTTGGGTATTATTGATAAACTCACCAACCTGGGCATAAACCCTTACGTCACAAGATGGATCACAAACTGGCTCTCAGACAGATTCCACAAAGTAAGAGTAGTGTGATCTATGTCCGAATCCAGACCAGTAGCAAGCGGTGTGCCTCAGGGCTCTGTCCTGGGGCCCCTCCTGTTTGGCATATACTTCTCAGAAGTACAGGCAAGCACTGAAGGGCTGTGGCTGACCCAAGTTTGCAGACGACTATAAACTGGGTGCTATAATAGAATCTCCGGCCGACATGGATATCCTTCAGAAGGGCGTTAATGAGACTGATGCATGGTGTCAAAGCCATGGTCTCAAGCTAAATGCTAAAAATGTGTAGTAATCCCCTTTGGAAAAAACAGAGTACCTGCGAACTACCACATAGCAGGTAACCCCCTGAAATCTGAAGAAGTAATAAGGGATCTAGGGACGCAAGTAGATAGCCAGCTTTCCTTTGATAACCATGATGCCAAGGTGGTTAGAAAATCCTTCTATGTGACCCATCTGATCACGAAAGGGTTTGCATCAAGATCTAAGGATGTAGTGGTGCCCCTCTACTCTTCCCTCATCAGACCCATTATTGCGTACAATGCACCAATTGGAATGTACCTGGCTAGGCATCTCTGGCAGCTGGAGACACCACAGAGGTACCTCACTAAGAGGATTATTGGCCTCAAACAGTTGCCCTATGCAGCATGATTGAAAAAAACTAAGGCTTTTGTCTGTTGCATACCGCCTTCTCAGAGGTGATCTGTCTAACATACAGAGCCATGTCCAACCCAGAACTGTTGAACATGCTCCATCTCAGCAAAACCAAATCTACTCGATCTACATGCTTTAGGGATATAAACCTCAGCACAACAATGAATAGAACATGCTGGAGGGATAGATTCCCTTCACAAAGACTTCCCTTGCTATGGAACCAGGTCCCGATCTACATAAGACAGAGCCCCTCACTATCACTCTTCAAGAGGAACCTTGACGAGTGGATGGGTAACAGAAAGTTCACACCAGGGATTATACCAACAGCTCTGCTAGATAGGGGCCAAGGGTACTAGCTGCTAGATCAAGGGCCTAGGGAACTAACCAAAGGGGTGGTGAATACCGCACAATGTGGCTGGGCTAATATATGCCTTTGGGCAGATAGCCCAGTACCTACCTATGAACCTATGAGATTTAGACTTTCTGGATGGGAAAAGAGACTGCTGGGGTGGGATGAGGTTCCTTAAATAGTCATTTTAAATTGTTGGACTGTCCTTGGTTTTGGGGGCTCCTGAATTCTTTTTGACCCCCCCCCCACTATTACTTTTTAAATGCTGGTTTACCTGCTTTTTGCTGAGACTGTTTATTTTCTTTTTTGCTGAGATTGAATTATGGGTTAGAGAATCCGCAGAAAATTTGAAAGGCGGGCTGAAAAATCTCTCTCTATCAACTTACCCTTTCATCACACTTGTTGATAACCTATGATAACCTCTACAGTAGAGGAAACAAAAACCAAATCTCTATCCAAAGGAGAATTTAAAATCTCATTTTCACATTATCTGAGAGGTTCTTAGAATGCAGACAGGCAAACCTCCTCAAAATAGTACCAGTGACCATAGCCCTGGAAGACGTATCAAGTGAGTCAAACACATGCTGTAAACAATAGGTTGAGACCCGTGAAATGGAAGAAACAAAATTATTTAAAGTAGATATTTCCTTACAAGGAAAAAAAAACTGCAGACAAAACATTCCTCATACATTCACAGTCAGGATAAACTTTAGCATATGAGCCTGACAGTTCAAAATTCTGAAAATCAAAGTAACTGAAGCATACAGTTTTTTCACCGTACTTCTCTGTAATCTTTTCACTCTTGCTGGAAAGAGTAGGATTGGAATTAAGTAAATATTTAGAAGCAGTAGGATTACCTAAAGTTTTAGCTGCTAGGTCAAGTTTGAGATGAGTGTATAAAAAGGAAAGATTGAGATCTTTATACATTCCATCTGTCTTTTTAGAGGCAGCAAGCTGTCTAGCAGGAAAACCACTTTCTCAGACACACACACAACCTCCAGAGCTGACAGAAATGGAGGAATGGGGGCAGGTTCTGGAAATTCCTTCTGTAACAATTCATAATATTTTTTGAGGGACTGAGAAACTCCAGTGTTATCCAACCGAAAATATTGGCACATTCTAGGAATAGTCTCAGAGAAAGGTAAACCCCACAGGGGGACTCAGTTAGAAACTGAATTCTCCTGAGTCTGACCAGAAAACCAAGGAGAAAAATCTACGTTTCTCTTTATTTTCCTGTACAGATTCAGAATCTCTTCTAGAAAAGAAGTATCTCTCTGTTTCTTTTACCAGAAACCATATTAAAAGAAGGGTCAACAGCTTGAATTAAACCATGAACCAGATCCAGTAAACTACTCTTTTCTAAGGAACTTTAAGAAGGAGTAGATACAGGTTTAGTTTTCTGTTTCTTTTTGACAGGAAAAATGGGGTAAACAGTGATATTAATGGCAACAGTAGCTTCCCTAGGGATGTGCACAACATTCTGACAAAACAGGGAAGTCTGTCCTGTTCCCTCTTCCAAGACCAACAAGAGTGTTCTCCCTTGCCCTCTGAGGGAGACTCCAACTGCCACAGAGGACAAGGCTAATCCCTGGTCCATAGAAGCTGTAGGTGCCGCACCAGAGGGATCTGGGATAAAAGATGAGTGGTCTGCGGCACAAGCTATTGCCACAGTAGAGTTACCCACCTTTGGCTGAGGTAAATTTCTAGCCTGCTATGGTGGCAAAGGCTGTTTGCTAAACATTTTCCTTTTTGTGGCTGGAAAAAGGACCAGCCATGTAATCGGTAGTTCATTCACCTGTCAAGCCGAAAATGGCAGCAAGAGCCAGTAAGAATTTGAAGTCATTCAAAATTACTTTCTTTCCCACAAAACAAAGCAAAAAGCACTTTTAAACATTTTTCAGTCCCTCAAAGTAAAATAAATACAACTTCTTCACAACAAAATGGATTTCAATTACTTTAAACAAGTTTTAAACTGACAGGAAAAAGAGTGTGCCCATTTAAAAGTACAGTTAAGTCTCCTGACAGTCAATTAAAACACAAACTCCTAGCTTAAAAATAACCTTCCTAAACAATAAAGTACAATAAAACATACAATTGTATAATGTGGAAGGTTTTCCCCCAAAGAGAACTTGTCTGCCCAGCAAAGGAACAAAACAAGCTGGCCATTAGTCTTTGAAAGCTCACAGAGGACCACTCTCTTCAATGGAAGAAAAGCTTTGAAAGGCTTGATGCCCAGACCTGTCTTTTTAATCAGCTCAGCTCAAACTGACTGATGGTTTGGACATATGGACGGTGCCTTGAATCTTTGGAAGCTGGCCAGCTGTTATACCCTAGGCATGATATAACCCATATAGCTAAGGCTACTGCAGCAATGATCAATATGATGAACATGCAACTTTACTACAGCTGGATCTACTGTTTGTACTGGTTAAGGTAAAAGAGACGTGTCACAAAGGTTCATGAATAGTCAAAATTACACTCATCAACACCTATCCCCATATCTATTAAAGACCTAACCAAATATTTGCATTCCCCACTGCAGCAGCAATCTAATAAAAAAACATGGATATCTTATAGAGAACATTTAGCATTCTATATCAAAGATACATTGTACAAAGGAAAATTGCAGATACCACTAGGCAGCAAAATGCAATTATCAGATGCTAAGTCCTGAAACAAGTTAGAAGATAATTGTAAATGTTGGGTAATATGTTGTCTGGTATGTTAGCCCATTTAACTTGTTGATAGCAATATAAATAGCTGGCACCATTGTGTACAGAGATAAAGGCCTAACTAGGGTCCAGTTGACCCAAGTTTGAGTACTAGCTTGGGAGCCTAAGGCAGGGGAAAGATGAGTATTCTCATCTTGTGGAGGAGGGAGTGCACCCTTGGCTGAACCTTGTGTTCAATCCCTGGTGGGGGCTGAGGACATATGAGGACATTTTTCTAAGATGGGAATAAGCAGTGGATATTTGTTGAGTCACTGCAGATGGGGGACAATACTCTAGCATGTCTCTATTGCACATCCTCTCCTGGGCTGACATTAACAGGCGTTGCAAGGTGGAGTGAAGTTCAGGCTTAAAAAACAATAAAAAATCCTTTGCAGCAATATGATGCTATACCAGGAGTCTTAATCTCCTTATCAGCCCCAAGCATGGGTCAGAATAAGTCTAGGAAGGAGTGCCTGATAGACCTGGTAGATGAGGAGAAGTCCTGGTAAAACACGCTACCACATCATTACTAGCTACACGTCCCCCACCATAAACCAAGAGAAACACAATTACTACCTGGACTTGCTAGAATCACTTCTTATACAACCAAACACTTTGGTCTTGGGAGATTTCAACTATCCTTCCATAGACTGGACAGCATACACACACATAAATGTGATTTCTCTGAGGTTCCTGAATTTTGTTAATTCAAATGCTCTGGAACAACTATTCTGCACCCCTACAAGGGGCTCAAATGTCCTGCATCTAGTACTCACCAATATGGGGAGGGTCACTGTACTACCCCCTGTGCATTACACTCCCTGGTGCAGTCAGACCATAAATCTGTCTCATCTGAAGTGAAGATCAAACTGGACTCCCCCACAGGAGCAAACAAATGGAATAATTTCTCCAAAGCAAATTTTAGCCTACTAGGCAAGGGTATAAAAAGTTTCAACCCCCTGCTAACCAGTCAACAATGACTCATATGCAGAGGAGTACACAATTGCCCTGTATAGACATTTAAACAACTGTATAGACTTGGCTTTACCTGTCAAGATCAAAACCAGGTCCTCCCAAAGAAACAGGCCATCATGGTGGACCACAAGTGTAAATAGGTTGCATAAATAAGGAAGAAACTGTTATCGAAGAGCAAGAAGGAACTTACTCACCAGAGGAAGAATACCCTCCACAGCTTGAACAAGCAAATAAGATATAGTTTAAAGTCCTCTAAAGCCAATTACAAGGCTAAATTAGCATCTTAGCTAAACACAATTATAGGGCTTTCTTTAGCTATGTCTGAAATTTTAAAGAGAATGCCCAGCTATGTGCTGAACTGACTGTGGACGGTACTACTAACACTGAACCAGAAGAAATTGCCAACCTTCTGGCAGACAGACATGGTGCAAATTTCATCCTCTGTCTCCACCAGATGCACCCCAAAGCATCCCTGTCACCAGTCCACTATCTAGCATCTCCAAAGAGCAGGTAATATCTGCCCTCTTCAAGGCTGAAAACACAGCCTCCATGGGACCAGATAACATCTAAGGCTGCTTACCAAACCATCTAAAACAAGAACTAGTGGAACCACTTGGCAGTTTCTTCAACCATAGCCTGAGCACTGGCTTTGTTCCAGCAGAGTGGAGAACAGCAACAGTAATCCTCTTATACAAAGGTGGTCTATAAACTGACCCTGGGAACTATAGCACCATAAACCTAACCAGCCTTATCTGCAAGGCTATGGAAAGAATCATCATGGACCTTAGGGGTCCTAATGGAGAGATGAAAAGTCAGCAAGCAAAAGAGAGTAGTAGAGCTGAAGTTGAATTCATCCTCAAGTCTTGGTGAGTACCATCGCGAGGTAGATTCAGTTTTTCACAAAATCTCTCCAAGGTGACACTGATATATAGACTGTATTTATATAGCATATATCATTGACAGGAGTAAGTCAAAAACAAAAAAAGATAGCTGGGTGCACAAGTCCCAGGATAAAAAAGTGCCCAATCCTGGTAGGTACACTGGTGCCAGGACTGGAAAAAATGACAGTGTATAATCCTCAAAATCCAGAAACATTTCTACAATGGGGTCAGGCCAGGCCCAAGAGGAGGATGGCCCCCTGTTTTAGAAAGAAGTAGCAGTCCACAACAATCACAAAAACTGATAGGCCAAAGAAGAGCCATAAAAATGATAGAGTGGACTATTGAGGATAAGAAAGAAATTATGCATTGTTACTATTATGCAAAAAGCCCAGAATTACCAGACAGAAGATATACAAAGAGTTTAAGAGATAAATTAGAGGAAAGAAAAATACTTTCACAAGAAAAACTGTCAGAAGCTTCAAATAAAAATTTGCGTTCATTAATACAACAAATTTTTGAAAAACAGTATATAGATCAAGAAACTTTGGTCTGTTTGGGAAAAGAAGTATCTGAGGAAGTTCCCAAAGTAAGGAGAAGCAGGAAGATCAGGAGACATCTGAAGAAATATGGACATGGGAAAAAAAAAAGAGATTTCATATTTTGTAATATTTATGCCGAGGAGAAAGCAAAACTAACCATTACAAAAAGAGCAGTACCAAAGATATTTGAAGAGAAATACAGGCAAAGGAATCCAGATATGGAAAATTTACAATACAAAAAACAAGAAGACAAAGAGGAAAAATAGAAAAGGAGATCAGTAATGGAAAAGTTATATGGAAAATTTACAATACAAAAAACAAGAAGACAAAGAGGAAAAATAGAAAAGGAGATCAGTAATGGAAAAGTTAAAGAAATAGAAATTGAGTTTATGGAGCACCTGCAAAATGAAGGATTCAGTGTACAAATTGTAATGCAGAAAGCACCACAACAGGATAGAGCAATGGATATCCAACTGAAGGGGAAACCAGTGGAACAGGAAGCAAATTGTCAGGTGCTATATCAAGATATGTTGGAGCCTTCCACAGGAAACCAGCATAAACATTAACCTAAAGCTAGACAGCAAGGGAAGGAACAGGAGCATGCGGAAACTCTGATGCAGTTAATGTTGAGGAGTGATAGGCCAGTGAGTTCACATATGACAAAGCAATGGATGGCACAGGATTAAACTGAAGATAAGGTGCCACAGGAAGATACTATAGAACTTGCTATAGATTGCTTGCAGGAAGTGGAAAGCAAAGGATATGTCTTCAGTCTGGAAGAAAATTAACTAAGGGAAGTGTTGCTTTCTTCAATGGATATAGATAGATATAGTAAAACCAATGAAAGAAATAGACTGTAGAAGGTCAATAAAACCTCAAAAGTCAGAAGTGTGTTAAAACAAATAAATACAGTAATTAGGACTGTCCATAGAGATTCATGCGATACAATAGAAGTAAGCAGGATATGTTAATGTGCAGCTAAATTACTAACTGATAAAATTCTACAAGAGCACAGGGTAGTGCAGTAAAGGAAGGGGAGAAATCGAATACCATCATGGAAGTATCGAATAGAGAACAATATAAAGCAATTAAGACAAGAAATGTCACTGTTAGAAGACTATAGAAGAGGGAATAGATCAACAAAAATACTAAGAAAGATAGATGTGATAAAAGCAATGCACAGTATTAGAACAGACCAGGATCTATTATGCACTATCGCAAATAATAAATTAAATATTTTAGCACAGGTGGAAAAACTTAGAAGATACACAGATAAATATAAAGGAAAAGTACAAAATAGGCAATTTAGTGATGACTCAAAAAAGGTTTATAGAGAATTGCAAAATAAGGTAAAAGGAATTAAATGACCACCAAAAAAAAAAAAAAAAGAAGAAATAGATGCATTTTGGATAAGTATCTATGAAGATCCTGTGGAGTACAACAAGGATGTTAAATGGATAAAAGAAGCAAAAGAAAGAATAAGAAGTTTAAAGGTACACGATATGAAATGGGATGAAGTAACAGTGAGAGAGATTGAAACAAAGTTAAGAAAATCCTCTAATTGGAAAACCCCAGGCCCAGATGCAGTGCCTAACTTTTGGTTAAAAGCATTAACATCTTTGCATGAAGACCTAGCCATGAGTAAGAACTATTTACATGTGCACCCCGAACAAACACCAATCTGGCTAACAAAAAATAAAACAATGCTCCTACTTAAGTGTAAACCTTCAAGCTACCCCAAAGATTATAGACCAATAACTTGCTTTCCGACAACGTATTAAGTATACACAGGAATTGATGTTGACAGAGTTTATAGTAATTTAGAAGAAAACAATTATGGCAGTAGAACAAAAGGGCAATAAAAGAAAGTCATATGGAGCAATGGATCATTTGTCATTAAATAAAGTCATAGTGGAGAACTGTAAAAAGGGGGGAATAACCTAAGTATGACATGGATGGACTACAAAAAAGCATTTGATAATATCCCACATTCATGGATAAAAGAGTTCTTAAAAATGTATAAGATACATCCTACACTGATTGACTGTGTTACAGTGACCATGAAACAATGGCACACCACTTTGCAGCTAAACCATGATAAAGAACAAATTATTATCCCAGGGATAAAAATTCAAAGGGGAATATTCCAGGGTGACTCTGTCACCATTGCTGCTCTGCCTTGCCTTTAACCCATTAAGCTGTTTACTTAACAGCTTAGGCCATGGCTACAATTTGGCTCCTAGAAAACAACAAAGTCTAAAGACTTCTCATCTTCTATTTGTTGATGATTTAAAGCTGTATAGCTCATCCGATGAGGAACTGAAAGCACAGCTGCAGGTTGTCAAAACGTTTTCAGATAATATTAGAATGCCATTTGGCCTTGATAAATGTGCAAAAGCAACTTTTAAAACAGGAAAACTGTAGCACCAGAGAAACATCAGTTTGGGACAAGAATGTGATATAAAAGAAGTTGAGCAAGAGGGAGTGTATACATACTTAGGAACTGATGAAGGATCAGCAATAACACACAGACAAATGGGAGTAAAACTTAGTAAGGAATATTTTAGAATACTTAAATTAATCCTGAAAACAGCATTGACATCTAGGATCAAAATCCAAGCTATAAACCAATTTGCTCTTCTTGTCCTAACTTACAGTTTTGGAGTGATTGGTTGGCCCCAAAATCTGTTGGATAGATTAGATATTAAAACAAGAAGGATGCTTTATGCCCACCAAATGATCTATAAAAATCAGTGCATACAAGATTATATATTCCCCATTCCGAAGGAGGGATGGACCTCCTTGAAATTGATTACATGTACAGATCTGTAATCATGGGACTATACACATATCTGCTGACCTCATGAGACCCAAACATAGCGAATGCTTTGAAACATGAGGAAAATAAATATAAGATGACTTCCCTGCTTAATCTAGCAAAAGCATATTGGCATCAGGCAGGAATGGAAATCGGACCAGAAGTGGATAGAAATCAGGCAGCAACTGAATGTACCAAAAAGCAAAAGAAAGAATATAAGGTGAAGGATCAGATGAAAAGGCAAGAAATTTGGAAAATGCAAAAATATAGTTGCAAGTATAGAAAACTTCTGGAAAAACCTCATGTTGATCAAGAATGAGTGCAGGAATGGTTAAGAAGAGGTGAATTCAAACCTAGAGATGAAAGGTTAATATTGGTGGCTCACGATAGTGGACTACGTACATGCTGGTTTACAAAGTCCATCGAACATGAATGTAGGTTTTGTAAAACCGAACTGGAAACAGTTGCACACCTCGTTGCTGGTTGTGACAAACTAATGGCAGAAGGACTGTATACTAAAAGGCACAACAATGTGGCAAGACTGTTGCACTGAGGATTGTGCAAACATTATGGTTTTGAAGTGGCTGAAAAGCACTGCAAACATGCCACAAAGCATCATAGAAAATGATGAAGTCTACATCACATGGGATCACCCATTACCAACAATTCAAAAGATAGATGCTAGAAAACCAGATATAGTGGTCCAGGAAAAGAAGACAAGAGTAGCATTGATCACTGAAATCACCACACACAGTGACTACAGTGTCCTGTGCACAGAGAAACATAAAGTTATAAAATAACAGGATCTGCAAGAAGAAATGAGAGCAATGTGGAAGAAAGATACCCAAATAGTTCCAATAGTAGTAGGAGCAATGTGTCTTATAAAAAAGAGTCTAAAATCTTATTTAGATATGCTACCAATACATGTAACTCCATATGAACTGCAGAAGGAGTCATTACTGGACACATTGTGGGTGCTGCAAGGAGCACTTTTGGTTGACATCAAAGAGTGAAACAATACTAATTTAATGAACTTCAATAGTACTTTGACTTAGGAATGGGGTCCATTCCTGTCATGGTATTAAAAACCTAAAAAACTTGGAGAAATAAAAAAGGGCAAGACCTTATCAATAAGGGCATAAGCAACCTCCAAACTCTTGATCCAACCCAGTTTGCTTTGTTAAGGGCAGGTCTTGCTCATTAAACCTGGTGGACTTCTTCAAGAATGTCACCAAAGCCCTGGATGAGGGCAAAACAGTACATTCAACCTATCTTGACTTAGCCAAGGTCTTCCACACAATCCCCAACTCCACTATCATTCAGAAATTCTCCCAGCTGCGGATTAACCAATATGTCACTAGATGGGTACCAAACTGTCTCACCAACAGAACATATACTGTCAAAATTGGGGATCCCACCTCCATCAGTAGACCAGTTACCAGTGGTGTACGACAAAGGTTCTGTGCTGGGCCCTCTACTATTTGGAATCTACTTCTTGGACATCCAGGTGAAAGTAGACAGCCTGTGGTTTATCAGATTTGCAGATGACTGCAAACTGTTTGCAATCGAGTCCCCCAACAATTTTAATATATTACAAAAGGGGCTAATGCAGACTAATGCTTGGTGCCAGAGTCACAGTCTAAAACTAAAAGCAAAAAAGTGCATCATTATCCCCTTTGGCAAATAATTGTCCCTACAAATTACATTATAGATTGCATCCCCTAAGCTCAAAAACAGTGGTGAGAGACTAGGAAATACAGGTTGAGAGCAATTTAAACTTTGATCACCACGTCTCCACAGTGGTAAAGAAACCCTTCTACATTGCACTTCTCATAAATAAGGGCACCACATCCAAGACTGAGGATGTTATAACTCCTTTATACTTAACCTTTATTAGACCATTAATTGAGTACAATGCTCCCTTTTGCATATACCTCACCAGACACCTGCAGCAACTGTAGACACAACAAAGGTTTCTAACTAAGAAAATTGAGGGCTTCTAAAACATAACCTACACGGAAAGACCAAACACCCTCTCTCTTTTTTTGTGTATCCTACAGGCTTCTGAGAGGTGACCTGTGCCTGAACTACAGATTGATCTCTGGCCCTGCCCTAATGGAAATGCTCCATGTCCACAAATCGAATGGGACAAGAGTCGCTAGCTCCAGGGATCTCAACCTAGCCTGTGACATAAACAGAGCATGTTGGAGAGAAAGATATATCTCCCAGAGATTGCTGCTTCTCTGGAATAAACTCCCACTTCATGTGAAGCAGAGCTCCTCAATGATTCTATTTAAGTGCAAACTTGACAATTGGATGGGAGACTGCAAATGCACCCTGGGGGTGGCACTTATGTCCCTCGTGGACTGGGGCAGTTGGTGTAATCACTGATTCGCTCTGCTAACAACGACCTTCTAACCATGGTCAGCTAGGGAACAAGGGTATTACATGGCTAGGTTTGTTAAGGCCCTAGGCCCATTAGCCTAGTAACCTCCTATGAACATATGGTGTCTGCTGATGGCCAACTCTGAAGAGAAAAAATGAATAGCAGTAAAATTTAGGCTTAATTCTGTTTTCTGGTCTTTGAGACATGGGTGATCAGGTCTTTTCTATTGTTTTAGAAGCAAGTTCAGGCTGCTTAGATGATCATATTAGTCCGTATTTGTGACTGTGTGCTGTCAGAAACAAATCCTACAAAACATTCTTCTTTGATAAAACAGCTGAAGAAACTTGCTGCTTGGATCACGTCCCAAGGCATGATCCAGTGAAGGCAAGATCAGAGACTATGAATGAGATCATTATTCTTGTACACATTTCTGACATGCATACCCTACTACTGACATGCATACCCTACTACTGACATGCATACCCTACTACTGCTATGACTTTGTATATCAACGTTCAGTTTGAATAAGCATTGTAACTTTCTGAGGAAGCAGAGGCCATAGCAGTAGGCCATAGATTTACTAAATTGGACTGACTATCTAAGTTGACAAAATGTTAATGGCCATATTTGAATTTGTCATCTTTTTGGTTAAATTAGTGTAAAATAACTCATATCATATTGCTTGCTGAACACACAATGGGAAACTATTGAATCCAGGCACATTAGTATCTCTGGGAAGGGTCTGAGGTCCAGTAAAATAGGTCACCGACTTTCAAATAAACATGACATCCCCAAGGCATATGGGCAACAAATTCCCCAGTTGTCTTGCTTAAGTGGATGCCCATAGAGTCACTAAAGTAACACAAGTTCAGAGAGCCCCTAAATGGTATTTCCATAGATGAAGTGCAATCTGCATTAGGTGCTAAATGTGTACAACCTGTTGGTCAGGGAGAGGGATGAAGTTGATGGTAAACTTGCACAGAGCAGAAGGATACCAGCATATTCATACTTCCTTTTCACTCTTATTAGCTTAACTTCTTAATTGTATATAAATGAGTGGATTTGCATCAGTTCACTGAAAGACCATTTCAATGACGCCCATTTCATTGTGACCAAATCACCAAAAGTTCAAGTCATTAAAAGTTCATTTCACCTAAAACTCATTTTACTGACAAGTAGTACCCTAAGGCAAGTCAAAGGTATATGTCCTTTTCCCCACTGTAGTGCGATCCTGGTGTTAGTATATATAGTTAGGGGGTTGTGGAGGCACAGTCCCCCACAGTTGGGTGTGTGGGGGGCATAGCCCCCCTCTTAATTTGGTTTTCTGTTGCCTGGTTTTGTTTTACATTATTTGTTAAAACCCAACTAGGTGGGGGGCTACACCACCCACGCTCCCCAATGTGGGGGGTTGTGCTCCCCTCACCCCCTAACTATATATACTAACACCAGGATCACACTACAGTGGGGAAAAGGACATATACCTTTGACTTGTCTTAGAGTACTACTTGTCAGTGAAATGAGTTTTAGGTGATTTGGTCTCAGTGAAATGGGTGTCAGTGAAATGGTCTTTCAGTGAAGTGATACAAATCCAAATGAGTGTGTGTGTGTGTGTGTGTGTGTGTGTGTGTGTGTGTGTGTGTGTGTGTGTGTGTGTGTGTGTGTGTGTGTGTGTGTGTGTGTGTGTGTGTGTGTGTGTGTGTGTGTATGCATGTATATATATATATATATATATATATATATATATATATATATATATAGGTGTCAGGATGACAAGAAATGTGACTGCTGGTTGGGTATGATACTTTTATTGGATCTCATAACTCTCAACCATTTTTTTCTTAAGTAGTTTGAGTGTTAGTGGTTTGAAGTAGTTAGGGAGCTGGGTGGGGGTGGGTATGTCAGTACAGATATGAAATATATGTTATAGTATTTCTGTAGTCAATAATCAGTGTTGGCCATTGGTATTCACTGATGATGTAGTTTTCTGAAGTGTGCACCAGCAGTGATGCCTTTTGTGAAAGAGATTTCTCCAGTGTTCATTTGTGTGCAACCCAGGAGTTAGTATATGTAAGTTGGGGGAGGGTGTTGAAAGGTTTTCCCCTCCCTGCACATGGGGGGGCCAGTGCTTGAGCCTTGGAAAAAAAAACGTGTTTAGTGTATTTTTTCTGTTTTCAGCAAAAGTGAGTATGGCATTCAATTTCTTTACGCATGCAGTATAATAATGTACTTGTACAAAAATGCATACCTGCTGATTAAAAGCAATATTTTAATGTTTCTGTACTATTCATTCAACATTTTGACTCTGTCTTCATAATGTTTTTTTCCTACCTCTGCACTACTGTCTTTTTGTGTTTGACCTTATGTATTTCTAAATGTGGATTTTTTTGTTTGTTTTCTATTACTTCTATATGAATTTTCATAGACCTTCATTGTAAAAAGATTATGCTCAAATGGGTTTTTCTGGCAATGATAAATTAAAAAAAATGATAAAATGCCACATCAGACAAAACTTTATTAAGATAAATACTAAAATACTAATTAATGCATATTCTTCAAGTTATAAAGTTAAATATTTCTGGCAGTTCAGCAACAATAACTGTAGATTGATATTTACATATAAAAGTGCATAAATGGAGAATTGTTTTAATGTAGGGTGCACATTTGTACTGATTTATCTATGGGCAAAGTTAGCAACTACATCCACTCCACAGAATGCAGAAGAAGTTAATGCACTTTTCACATCTATATGGAATAATTTTACAAGATTTATGTTTTTAATAACTCTAGTCACCAGAGAATAAATATACCAAATCTGTCAAAGTAGTATAAATAGATGGAACTTTGTTGAAGGGGGGAGGGGGGGCACAATACAAGCACAGTGGAAAAGAATAAGGAAAACAAGTGAGGTTTTAATATCTGTGATTCAAAGTCTTCAGCAAGACAACAGGAATCCAAATGGAAAAATGATTCCCCTGGATTTACTAAACTTCCGTGCAGGACTAGCTTAGTTCTGCACGGAAGCGGCCATTTAGGAGAAGGACAGCAGTGCGCCATGCATATTAATGAAGGCACGCTTCCTGAGCTCCTAATCTTACACGGCACATATAAGAGTGCAGGGGGTGTGTCTGAGAGCAAAGCTTTCAGAATATACATGCCCTTGCAATGAAGAACAGCAAAAAGGCCAAAGGAATGAGCTAGACCACTTATAGGTGTCAGCATATCCCCAGCAACATTCCCCCATGTGTACAACAGCAATAGTAAATACAAATCAAATAAACAAACCTATTTTTTTATTATGAATCCGATTAAAGCTAACTGTAGGTGTGCAGGTGTGCTCATCGCTTAGCTATAGTTAATGCAGTTTAAATGGCTGAAGAGGATAACAAGGAAGTTATATGAAAATGAAGCCATATAGCAATAGTGTAGTGGGCAAAGCATTCGCCTTATGAGCAGGCAATCCTGGTTCGAGTCCCACTGTAGCACATTCCATTTTCCATGGCAAATCACGTTATGACCAATATTTTAGTTGCATAACCTAATAAATAACATATATTTGTGAAATGGAGTACTGCATTACATGCACATGTGAGGTGTCAGTGTCATAACGTTGCAAAGTCCACAAATAAGCACATGCAGTATATGTACACAGGAGTCATTATACAAATGGAAGGTAAAATGTGTAATGAATGACAACTCCATACAGCTTTCAAATCCCCCACCTTCCCAAGAACCATTAGATATTACTGTCTAACTCAGTGCAATTGTAAGTGGGAGTAAGCACTAGTAAGCAAGTGTAAGCACCAATAAGCAGTAGTAAGCATATTTAAGCACTAGTAAGTGAGTTTAAGCCCATTTGCATGGGGGTAAGCAATGTGCACACAGGTTAAGCAATACTGAAGCTAACTCTCTGTAAGCATATGTAACAGGAGACCAGGATTGCTTACCCTCATGCAAACCCACGCAAACCCGATTACAACTGCTCAAAAGTGCCTTAATCACTCTGTATCCAATGGCCCTTGTTCTGCCCAGCAACAAAATAAACAGGCTTGTAGGTCTTGAATCCAGGACCCTATACACTACAGTCACAGTAGTTAACCACCAACCCATCAGAGGAGAATGAGGTATCACCAAACAAGTCCTCACTACAGTAAAATCAAACTGAACCTGTGAAAGGAATGAGCATGCAGTCATATGTTCTATAACCCACTACATAACATAAATATGTGAACTGGAGTGCAGCAGTAAGCCCAGATGTGAGGTGTAATTGTAATAGAGTGTTGAAGTCCCCAATAAAACACAAGGACCCCATACAGTGTACGTACGCATGAATCATGGATACCAGGCATATATATATAAGATGTAATGAATAAGAAATCAATGCCAAAATGAAAATATAATGCAAAGTCTAATGTAAGCAATGCTAAGCATTGCACAGGCCAGCTTAGGAGGTGTAAGCAATGTGTAGGCCAGCTAACTCAATGTGCCCAGTGGTATACGCCTTTAAACAATGCCAATCTTAGGTAAGCAGGTTTGCCCATAGCCTAGCCTTTTCAAAAGTGGCCAATCACAAAAAAGTGAGGGAAATCAGCCCTACTTAAACCCAACAGGTGGGAATACATCTCATAACTTGTTGTAGCTTGCCCTTCCAGGCACAATGGCAGTAAGGGGAGAAGGTGTGCACTTCCGGGTGCAGCGCTGGTGCATCCAGGAGTCCCAAATCATGGCAGGAGTCCTTGTCAAAGACCATGAGCAGAGACTGGTGCAGGGCCAGTACTAGGGATCCCAATATAAGGCGGAAGCCTGGGACTGTCTCGTCTGTGACCTCACCAGTGCTACTGGCATACCCCGAACTGGTGAGCAGGTCAGGCATCACTATGCCAACTTGAAGTGGCATGAGGGGGACCTCTTGGAGCAGTGGATCCAAGAGGCAAGAATGGCAGGGTTTGTCCCAGCTGTGTGTAAGTATCACTCCACTATCTGTGTAATAATTGGCAGCTTATGTATAGCATGGATAGGTATGGCTAAATATTCCCCTTATGTCCTCCACAGCTGCAAGTGACTGGACTGAAAACCAGGAGGCCATCGGAAGTCATCTCGAGTGGTTGCGATTTGAGGCAGGTCAGTAATACCCCTGCATGTACTGTCATAGGAAATAAATCTAAAAGTATTAGTAAATTAATTGCCTGTATAAAACCTGTATTGTTTGAGGCAAGCACTGCATAAAATAGAATATGGGAGGAAGACTCTCATATAGTTTGTATGTAAATAAAAGCGTAATAGCCTGACAATAAAGGTCGAACTGCTGGACTGCATGTGTATACTCTGGTATCATATGGTAATGTAGATTTGCAATCACGTAATAGTACTGTTGTATTAAGCACTGTTACCCACACTGTGCACTATAACTAGAATGTGTAGGAATGCCTTTATATGACTGGTGTAATCCCCAGAGGCTATTTAGTACAACTAAGAGGCACATAGACAGAAAACAGTGAAAAGGCAGACAACAAAATCTGAATAGCACATGCAAATGAGATGTGAACTGTCTTATTTTTAGCACACAGCCATGGTTCAAATCCTAGCAGTGGTAGTAGTCTGCATATAGAATCATACCCCACAACTTTACAGATATGTCCAGAATATCCAGTAAAGTGGCCCATATCTGCTGCCTGTCAACCTGTCCCCTTGGAAAATCAGTAGGATGATCCCAGACATATAGGCAGCAAAGAGGAAATACAACTGATTGACACACATCTATGAGAACAAAGC
The DNA here is from genome assembly GCF_019279795.1 of Protopterus annectens. Lineage (NCBI taxonomy): Eukaryota > Metazoa > Chordata > Ceratodontiformes > Protopteridae > Protopterus > Protopterus annectens. The sequence continues at coordinate 383,680,334 of NC_056729.1, forward strand.
TGGCACACTAGCAACTCCCCAAAACCTTATGAGAGTAAAAAGCCATGTATGTCCCATTTACACCCCCATGTTGTCAAGCTGTGGCCAGAGTGTGTACAGTAATGGAGTGAGATGTATGTGCATAATAGTAATGTGGAATCTGGTACTGTGTGTGGCAATATTCAGGTAGTGCTAACAAACATTGACCCCACAGGTCTGTCAGATACCAACACTGTGCCCAGAAATACAAGAATAATACCCTGTACTGGTGCTGTTTACTTTGGTATTGTATGGCATTACAACTGATGCAGTTGCTCTGAATAAAAAGGTATTACTCATCACTGTCACCCACAGTGTCCTACAAAATATAACTGTCCATGAAATCCTGTATAATAGTGTTGTAATACAAGGCCTGAATGCAAAACCACAGGAGAATTACAAGACAGAAAGCAGATAGAAGATATACAGCAATATCTATATAGCACACACAACTCTGATGGACAGTGTTTAAGTTGTGTCAGACACAGCCATGGTCTGAATCCTGGGAGTGGAAGTAGGCTGCACACAGAATCATACCCCACAACTGTACAGATAAGACAAGAATCTCCAGTATATGGGCTCATATCTGCTGCCTGTCACCCTTTCCCCATGGGAAGTCTGTGGGATAATCCTAGATGTTTAGGCAGCAAACAGGGAATACAACTGATTGTCATATATCTATGAGAACAAACCTGTCACTCTAGCAACTCCTGAAACTGTTATGAGAGTAATAAACCAAGTTTGTCCTATCTACACCCCCATGTTGTCAAGCTGTGACCAGAGTGTGTACAGTAACAGAGTGAGATGTACATGCATAATTCTAATGTGTAATCTGGTACTTTGTGTGGCAACATTCAGGTAGTGCTAACAAACATTGCTCACACAGGTACGTCGGATACTAACCAAGAAATAAAAACCTTGATACACTGTACTGGTACTGTTTCCTCTGTTATTGTATGGAACTGTGAGTGTTGCAGTTGTTCTGAATAATAAGGTATCACGGATCACTGTCACCCACACTGTGCCACATAATATAACTGTGTGTAGGAAAGTCTGTATAAGAGTGTGGTAAGTCACTAAAGGTTGAAGAGGGCAATAGTCTGGATATGTCCCTGTTCACCTGCATGTGGACAAGACATGGCCAGAGTCTGTGCAGAAAGAGAAAGACAGCTATGTGCACAACATCAATCCAGAATCTGGGAGTATGTGTAGAAACAGTTAGTGTTAACAAACATTTCCTCCACAGGTATACCAGGTAAGAGGTGTATACCGCAGGTAAAACCAGTTCATGTATAAAGATGATGACAGCCATATCACTGTCCAAACTGAGGCTATAGGGTAGTGTAGTAATACTTGTAAGGTACAGATAACAGCACTGACTAGGAAAGTAATGTGGACTACAGGAATAAATTAGTTGTTAACTGACATCTTTCTCCCCCCCCCACCATATCTCCAACAATAAACTACATACCCACCTCAACTGGTATGTAATGACTTCACTGTTCTGATTATGTCCTATTGGTTGATAATTATTTAAATCTATTTCCATGTATGTGCTATATTGAAATATTCCAACATTGGTGGCATGGAGCCATCAATGTACCTGCATGCTGTTGTTATTGCCACTGTGGTCTCATATATACATGTGTTCTGTTTGCTATGCAACTGTTCCATATCTGGTGTCTGGGTTAATGGGAATATCTATGCATGCTGTTATACCTAACCCTGGAATGTGTTGACTATTACTAACCTACATATGATGATAAAATATAAACACCATAGCACGTTTGGGAAGGCCGGTCCCAGCGGACCCACCTTACCACCTCAGCTGGCCGTGGCACCAGGCACCAGCACATCTGGGACCCAACCCGGGACCTCCTTGTCTGTTGGTCCTGCACCATCTTCAGGTGGAACAGCCTCATGGGATGGGGCTCATCCCCCCAGGAGTGGGCACGGACAGGAACCTGTCACCCATCACCAGGTCCAGGTCGTGGTGCATAGCGAGCTCCGCAAGGAGGTTGAAGATCTGCTACGCCAGCTCGAGGGCCATGTGTTTCAACTAGAGGGTCAGCCTGGCTCAGTGACTCAGCCCCCAGCACAGCCACCTTCGGGCTGTGAAGGTGCAGTGGTGACTACCCATGGGTGGGGACCTCAGTCCCACTGTTTCCACTAGGGGCTCATGGGATTCCGATTTCCCAACACTCCTCCCCATCAAGGTGTCTACCCTCAATATGTGTCATATACCGCCCCTGTATGCATCTTGTTTGTCTTGTCTGTCAACCTACCCAACCTACCTCCCCAAATAAACCTACTATCCCTCCCCAACATCCCACTCTCACCTGAAAAAAAAAGGGCAATCTGTTCCCCAAAAAAATCTCGCCACATACATAGCTGTCCATTTTGCACATGTGTCCACTGGACACATGTAGTCTGGTCTAATTGGCATTACAACATATTATTGTTGTCCTCACCCCTCTCTCAGAGGTTTGAATGTCCAAATCTACCTCCAAATTCAGTGTATATGCATAGCTGTTGCTGTAGACGAAATGGGCAGCTATAGCCATTCCCTACACCCTTCCTGCACATCCCTGGCTATTTTCCATACAGTCTTTCCCTTTTTGTGCCCCTTTTTCACCACTTTCCCATCAACCCTTTTTTCTTTTCTTTTAAAGAAATTAGCTCGGGGGTAATCGGGAGTAAGCACTTTTAAGCATCAGTAAATGGGTTTAAGCCTGTATGCGCAGGGGTAAGCAATGCCTACACAGGTTAAGCAACTGAAAAGCTAACTGAGTATATGAAACTGTAATCGGAAGTTAGCATTGCTTGCCTCCATGCAAACCCGTGCAAACCTGCTTACAACTGCTTAAAAGTGCCTTAATCACTCTGTACCCAATGGCCCTTGTTCTGCCTAGCAAGAAAATAAACAGCCTCTGCAATGCTCAAGCCCAGGACCCTGCAACTCATGGCCAAAGTGATTTACTACTAAACCATGTCAAATATACATAACCCTGATGTTTTCACAATCATATCATCCAGCTCAGTCATTCAACAGTACAGGGAATAGATTTCAACATGTAGATGTATGAGTGTGTATATATATTAATATCTAAATAGATATATGTGTAAATAGATATCTATATGTGTGTGTGTGTGTGTATATATATATATATATATATATATATATATACGCAGATATATATATATCTATATAGGTATATATGGACATACATCTGTAGATAAAAATGGGAACATAACAAAAACATATATGACCACATGCACCGTTAATGGGGTTGAGAGACCCCAAACAACATATGTCTTGTACAAATAGGTACCCCCCCCACAGCCAAACATGTCTGCCATACAATACACTATTAACTGTTGCAGATCCCATAACCAGGACCTGACACAACATAGGAACAAGATGTTAACAGTACTCCATCCCATCTGTATGATGTCAGGCTGTTATCAGTAACATATCATGCAGTACAGTCTGGCTTCCATGGGGAATATACAATGTGGAAGCAATCAACATCCCTATGATACATATATGCAGATACAGATATATATATATATATATATATATATATATATATATATATATATATATATATATATATATAAATAACTACACATACACACGCAGAGATATGTATAGGAAGATACATATGTAGAAGGTGCACAAAATGTGGAACGGCCACTATGCCTACAGTTACCACCTTACCAACTGGACACTGTATGAGCCACCCATGCAAATGACAATTGCTGCCTGCAACATATACCCACAGAGAGGTGAAAGGATATAACACCACACACAGGTTTGCATACATGGGAAAGCTTTATCTGTGTACTATTACAGTTGCATATGCCATGTCATATCGCTGTTTAGACGCTGACATCCATATAAACAGAGTAATGCAACTGTGAAACAGTTATACTAATACAGTAGTCAGGAAATGTTGACATATGTTGCTATCCAGGCCGAGGCGTTCAAGTAGTACAATAGTAAAGATAGACTGGGCCACAGGATACCAAACAATCAACAGTAAGTAATCCAGATGTATAGTTCAGCAGCCTCTATCTACACTCTAAACACAATCCCTGGGGGGTAAAGACATCAGCTGACAGAATGGGATGTAACTGTTACATAACAAGGCATAACTGACACTATCACATTCACACTGACAAACAGAGCAGTTTGTATGGCAGGAAGCAGAACGCCTGCATTTACCCAAGGTGAATTGTATGGTAATGTACATCTAGATACCTTAAGGCAGCTTGCCCCTGATACCCCAACATGTTGTAACAGCCAAAGTTAGTTATGGTGCATTCCCCCCCCACTCAATAATACAGGGCCATATACCACTGTTACATACACTGGCCTCTGGAGTGCATAACGGCACACATGTATTGTGTAGGTGAAGCCCACCTATGTATGGCCCCAACCCATAGTATGTGTGGGGGACACAACAGCAGTGGACTGATGGCAGGAATGGCAGCATGACATATTCACAGCCCACTACAGATATCCCCAGACAGCATGTCATATGTGCAAAGCCTGGTATGTAGGTGGAGGACAGAGGCTGGAACATAGGCCCATATGAGTAAAACTGCTGTCATACACTAAGCAAGTCGCTGGTGTTACAGGATAGTCTGCAGCATACCCTTAGTCAGGAATATGAAGTTAGAAACAGAAATGGATGTAGCCATGTACTGATAGCACTCAACACACACACTGCCAGTGATATATCTGACACAAGACCTGTGTGGTGGACAGACAAAACATAATAGGCACACCTCTGGCCATCAAGAGGATAGGCCAACAGTTGAGAGCTATACAGACAGACTGCATTCCAAGTTAAACTAGTATGTACACACAAACCCTGTAACACCAGTGCTATACAATGCATACAACAACTCTACTCACACTCTGTCTGTAGTTCTGGAACCTTCTACAAATATGCAGCTGGCCTGAGTGTGCAGGTTCTCCTGTAAGAGGTATTTTTACCTGCTGTCTGTAACACTGATGCCCCCACACAGAAAGGATGTCCATCATGCAGGAAAGGTAAAAGGACCACAGCCACATGATGTAGGGATTTATAGTAGGCGGTTGCCATGACAGTGGTAATTGGAAGTACTACACAGCATGCTGCATGCAGGTAGCAGGTAAAGGACACTGACTGGTGCAGAGGCCATCACCTGATCATGTGCATCACCTACAAATTCCATGCTGCAATCTATGCAAAGCAGCTCATTCCATTTACTGGAGAGAGACTGAGAGAGAGAGAGAGAGAGAGAGAGAGAGAGAGAGTGCATGTATAAGAAGTATATATGTATGTATGTAATTGACCATAGTTCTTGGTCCATAATAATGAGATAAATTATGTGGAATGCTCTATATGTAATGTATGTAAAGTATATATGTATGTGATTGACCGTAGTTCTTTGTCCATAATAATGAGATAGATGATGTGGAATGCTTTATATGTGCCTTCAGCTGTTGTTGTTGTAATGATGTTCAGCTGAACAACTGCTAAGGACAAGAGAGTCCGAACCTGTGGGTAGTGGGCCATACCCATCAACCACGCAGAGCAGCACTGACTGATAAGATGTAAGCCATCATAGTGTGTGTTGTGTAATGGGAAGTATGTATGTGATGTGGCTGATAGCTGGTGGTGGAAGTAATGCCATTATGATGGACATGTGGGATCCACAGCCCACCCCTTGCAGGATACTCAGGTTAATCTGTATTGCAGCATGCAGGAAAGCCATAGGTGTGTAATAGGGTTTCCTGCAATCTGGCCCTACATATACCCCCCCCTAATGTCAGGCTGTGTCCATATGTGGCACCTGTCTCTGGTGTAGCAAGGCAGAACAGTGCAGCTGTGCAGGAAGGTGTTGTGAGATTGTGGACCTGATGTCTGAATGTACCCTACATATAGGTATGCATATGTGTACATATATACATATATATAATATATACATATATATGTATGTATGTATATATATATATATATATATATATATATATATATATATATATATATACATAAATGTCCACAAATATACATATACCCATGTGTAGACATATATATGAGCACATATATACATCACATATATCTACAAATATATAGATATATACCTATATGCACATGTCTACATATATACAAACACACACACAAATATATATGTATGTAAATACATGTCCCCTATATTACTACCACAGTGCTGCATACTATGTGTGAGGAAACAGCACACATAGCAATACACACAGATATCTGCAGCTGTCAGTGTGTGCAATATGGATGGATATGTCACATGTGAACCCCCTGTTGGGACCACATTGCCCTTGTCTGTGAAGTATGGGATGGGAATATGGGGAAGTACGGCAGATATAGTTGTGTAGGTGGTCAGAGTTCGGAGATATAGAGGACAATCTACAGGGGTGGCATGTGACACATGTGGTGGGTAAACTCCCTGGATGGTGTGTATGGTCTGTGATGTGGACACCCCATGGGCCTCAATATGGACACAATGGGAACAAGCCTCCCACCCACTGCAACTCACAACACCAGTCCATGTACTGAAGGTGCCTGGCCTGGAGGCTGAGCAGGAGGAGCATGTTGGCCCTGTGAATGTGTACTGCATGCTTAAGAGTGATGTAGCACATCCCACATGTGTCTGTGGAGCCTGTTATGGAACAGACCATGGACCTGCCCTCAAGGGACAGGAACATGTCTGTGTGTGCCCCTGGGGGAGACAACATCCCCTGGGTTGGTTCCACCTGACGGTATTGCTGAAACAGTACATGATGAGGCCCCAGGGTGGGACACTCATGTGATGTGACCAGGTAACATGGGTTTGGAGAGGTGATTCTGCTGGACAATAGTACATATACATGCTATTGTTTCACTGTTATAGAACATATATTGGTAGTAATAGTCTACACAATCCCAGAACATGTCCAACAGCATGCATATATATCCCCAATACCACAGAATGTCAGATGTGCAGCAATCACAAAGCAGCCATACCACGCATATATAGGACCATAGTGGCCCTGACAATGCCATGCAGGTAAATAGTCTGTAACAGGCCAGCAATGATAGTGTCCACACAGGGAACAAGGCTATAAACTCATAGCACAAAGTGTGGTACAATACAATATCTGTCCCACTGGTAGGTAAGCTGCAGCCATACCTAATAAGTTGTGTGTACAATTTGTTGTCACTGATATGGTGGGGAGTGACAGAGATGTGTATTAAGAACTGTGGCAACCTTGCTGTATGAGTTGCTCAGACCTGTTTCCATCTTTATGTCTTTTAGGCAAGATGTCACATGCATGGCTACCATCTTATTCAGCTGCTGAAAATGAAGTTGTGCTAACCTATTTAATCCAGAACTACTTGGCCGGGCAGCCTATGATCAGCAGGAGTGGACCACCCTGTGGAATGACCTAGTCCACAGGGTCAATGATATCGGACTGCACAACTGCAGTTATGAGCAGGCCCGGCATCATTGTTCTGATCTGATTTGCAATGCCCGTCAGCGTGCTGCTGCAGTCCAGGGTGATCACCTCGCCACAGGGGGGTGCCATGCCATACATCCCTCCCTGACATGTGTGGAGGAGCTCCTGGCCAGCCTTGTGGCATCTGCCCATCCGGACACACACCAACCGCCAGACACCTTTGTGGAGGTGGGTGCAGCCTACACACTGGTTGAGGAGCTTGCAGGTAAGGCCACAGGGCACATCCGCATCGGTACAGATAGAGCATGCATATCTGACATGTCATAGACATATTTTGTTGCTGCATAGTAGTGATAAACAGATGTCCATATGTGGTAGTATTGTGGAAATGTAATGTTGATGTACTGTAATACTGTACCCACCCTGTAGCACTGCCACAGTTGTGGCCACTGACTATGCATCTCTCACCCTCTTATGTAGGTCCCTCCGGGATACCACCAAGACAGCAGCCTCTAGCTGGTGAGTATGGTTTATGTAGATGCTTGCCAATACACCAGGCATGTAATGGCTATGTTATATGCCATACACACATCTAACACACCTACCCAGAATGCATGCTGTACATGCGCATGTATTGTTGCTGTGAAATGCACTGCATCCCAGGGGTGACCATGATACGGTATTGGAAGGGTATGTCAGACACCTTCATGATAACTAACATTCTGTCATTGTGGAATGTGTCCACAGGAAGTAACATAATGGTCGGAGACATGGCCTACATTAGGGACATGTTTGGAACAACACCCATATATAGTGCAACACCAGTGTATATACCTGTAGGACAATGGCAACTGCTGCAGAGATACACTATGGCATAAGGCATTACAGTGGTCTACATTATCAGCTGGGACTAGGTTGTAACATGTGGTGTTTAGTGTATGGGGCACTGCAAAGTGACACACATGTGTAGGCCTTACTTGTCATGCATCTGCAAAAAGGCTGAAGGAGGGGGGGAGGGGTGTCAGCATGACACATGAGTTCACTGCAGCAGGGATCCTAAGGATGCTAGGAATGGCTATATCTGCACATAGTCAGGTTCAGGACCTTTGGCAGCTGTTGCCCTACCCCCATGGCAATAGTGACGGCAGTGTGTGAACAACAAGGGATGTGCACATGAGTAGACCTTGCAATCATGCAGAATAGAGGGACATGTGTAGAGCAGACAGAACATACACTAGCAAACGCAGATGGCCCATGCTGGTATGCCCCTGCCAGGAGTAGTGACTGCTGTAGTACACACAACAAGACGTGTAACAAACCATTATGATAAGGATGTGCACACATATGCCCACATGATGTGAATTCATCATGGTCAGCATCCGCACACCTAACACATTCTGTAGACATTGCATGTGAAAGTACAGGACATATGTCACATATCGAGCAAATGTACTACTAAGATATGCAGTGATGTGGTCCCATGGCAGATCAAGGATGGGTGCATCATATCAATAAAGGTGTGTACACCCCACATAGCCATGGTATGCTCTGATGGTTGTCAGTGTAAGAGTATTGGATTGGTCATACATGGTCCGCTGATGTTGAGAGCTGTGCATCAGACATCAGGAATTCACAAATGTCATCTGTCCACATATTATACCAGGTATGTGTTGCTGGAAAACATAGGGGCTGTGAGCATTAAAGCTGACATAACCGACACAGTAGTACACATTCAGCAATGGGCTGTCCACCTGTGAGGTGTGGTGCACAGTATATGGCAGGGTGAAGAACAGGTGCACAGAAATATCGTGTTCAGGGCACAGTGGTATCCAGGGGAAGGGGCTTCACCTAGTGACACAGCAAATGCATCACACACATGTATACTGTTGCCAGCATAGAGTGACTATAGCTGAACTGCATGCTGTCAGGTACCATATGTTATGCATGTTGAAAGAGGGGTCATAGGAGGACTGTGTGTACTATCATTGTGCAACCTCACCTGTATGTCTGTGTGTGCATCCTGGTGGGTAGTTACTTTGTCTGTAGGGTCACTGAGGTGAAGTGAAGGTGGGTTTATGCATGTAGGATGCTTGTGTGCATGTGTGTGTGTTTGTGTGACTGGCCATGTATGGATATGTGTGATTGTGGGGTGTTCATACAGCAGTACCTCCCTCTGGGATCATGCAGTACTTGTACACGGACTGCCACATTACACAGCAGGAATACTTGTCATGTGTTTAATCACAGGACAGCTGATAGTATAATATGGTCTGTAGCATGGAACAGGCATCGAGAGGGAAGGTAGACACCAGGTACACACTTAATATCGCATTCAGCAGAGAGGTCATCTACAACCCCCATATGCAGCACTACAGATGCATTGGGGAAGTACTAGGCAACACCAGGGAGTGTATCCAAATATTACAGTTATCACATGATAGGTTGAATGAGCAGCATATCTGGAATGTACTGAGCATTACATAAACATGACACACCAGTCCGTGATATTATGGATAGAACATAGTAGCCCACACATATAGGGGCTATGCTCATGATGTCAGGACATAGTATATTTTCTGTGTCATTCTGTATTATAGAGCTAAATTGTCTGCTTGATATCTGTGTCTTACTGCTCTGCAAATCTATAGAAAACAGTATATATATTTTTTTATAATTTGCACATTCCTTACATCTGTGTTGAAACTGGTCCCCCACCCCCCCTCCCTAGTCTTGGCAGTAGTTTAAATTTGGTGGCTTTTGCAGTGCCCACCCCACTGTAGATTTGATCTAAGACACTCCCCTAGGACATCTCTTTACCACATTCTCCCTCATAAACCCTTTCTGCACTTGCTTTTAGTCCTTTTTAATTTAATTACATTTTTTTCAAACTGTGTGTGGACGAATATTGCTACATATTCAAGTGTGCCAGCTTGCACTGCATGAGAATTGTATTTACTACTTTACTACTGCTTTTGCTACTTTTCTAAAAAAAAAAAAAAAAAAAAAAAAAAATTCTGCTTTTACTGTACTTGTGTTTCTTCCTACTTTATTTTGCTTTTGCGTCATCTTAAACGTTCCCAATTGTATTTATTACTGCTTGGTGTAACTCATTCTAAGCCTTTTAGTTTAAACACTTGGGCTTCAGACCAGTTTTACATTGAGAGGGTTTGTGGTCTGCACTGTAGTGGCAGGACAGGTAGCTCATCCTTCTAAGTTGGGAACTGCTGATTGAGGGCTCAGTGTCTGTTATTCTAAAAGTGTATTAATTCTGGTTTAAGCACTTGGGCTTTCAGGCCAGTTATTTTACATTAAGAGGGTTCGTGGTCTGCACTCTTGTGGGAGGAGAGGCTGGACTCTGCCCTTCTGAGCTGGGAATTTCTGGTTAAAGGCTTATAGTGCATGTATATCTGAACTGCTTCTTACTGAAATTAGTACACCTTGTTTGCTGTAGCATAGACTAGATCCAGGCCTGCTGAATCTAGCTTTGTTTGTATAACTTGAGCACTAATCCAGGCATTATTTAAAGTATTCAGTTGTATTTATTACTGCTTGGTAGTAACTTGGTTAAAGTGTAGCTATCATTCTAAGTCTTTTGGATTAAGCACTTGGGCTTCAGACCAGTTGTTCTACATTAGGAAGGTTTGTGGCATGCACTGTGGTGGCAGGACAGGTAGCTTTCATCCTTCTAAGTTGGGAACTGCTGATTGAGAACTCAGTGTCTGTTATTCTTAAAGTGTATTAGCTCTGGTTTAAGCACTTGGGCTTCAGGCCAGTTATTTTACATTAAGAAGGTTCGTGGTCTGCACTCTTGTGAGAGGAGAGGCTGGACTCTGCCCTTCTGAGCTGGGAATTTCTGGTTAAAGGTTTATAGTGCCTGAATATTTGAACTGTATCTTACTGAAATTGGTACACCTTGTTTGTTGTAGCATAGACTAGATCCAGGCCTGCTGAATCTAGCTTTGTTTGTATGCTTGTTATTTCCTGAACGCTAATTCCACCTAAAATGCGGCTTCTCAGCGCTTCTGTGGATCCCTAGTGATATCTGCATTGCTTACTGTACTTATTTCCTTGCTTTGCTTGAAAGAAAGTTACTGTTTGTCGTTTTGCATTTAAATTACCTGTAACACATTGCACTTGTTACCTGGCACTTGCTCACTAAAGCAATTATAAGTCAGCACTAAAAATTAAAAGCACTACACCCTCGCTCCCATTGGCCCTTGTTTTCAATTATAAAGGAATTCTAATATTATTCTAGCATGTCCAAAGGTCAGTTGTCAATCTCCTCTCTGGTCCAGCTGGTGAATATGGGAATCTTGAGGCAATGTTACAACTGCCTCATGTACACAGACAACCCTCTCCTCCTCCCAACAAATTCCAACACATGTGAGAGATGCAACCATATAGCCAAACTGGAGGCTAAGCTCTCTCAACTCAGTACTGGCAAAACCAGTCAGGAGGAGAAGGAAACCACACTCACTACAATTCCAGTCTCACATAGACCTACCACGACAGCAAACCAAACACATAATCACACAAAAACATACTTGGAGGCTCTAAATAAAGATCTTCCTAAGCAGCAGAGACCTCCAAAGCAGACACCCAAGCAAACGCTACCCCAAAAAAAACATGTGCAACACATCTCACAAAGCCAGTGTGCCAGTCACAGCCCTTAAGGCTAAACAACACACCTGATACACTTGTAATAGGTGACTCTATCATCAGGCACACTGACGTCCTGCTCACCAGGCTGAACAAGGAGAAGGTCACGGTGAGCAGCCTGTCTGGCGCTAGGATCCGCCACATAACACAAGCACTCAGGTCACTCCAAGGCAAGTACAAAAATGACTCAGTCATTGTCCATGCTGGTGTGAATGACCTGAGACGTACCTCCCTGGACTACATGAAAAGAGACATAGAGGAGCTCTCTGAGCATGCAGCCCAGGCTGGTATGACCCTGACCTTGAGTAGCATCTTACCCTCACCAAGAATGATGCCACAGTATGAAGACAAGATGATCAATTTCAACAATTGGCTTAAGTATTGGTGTCATTCAAAGGGGATCCAATGCCTATCAGCTTGGGATGATATGCACGACAAGCCACGATGCTTTGCTAGAGACGGCTTGCACCTGTCACCCCTGGGCTTTTGGATATTGGCAAAGGCTCTTGCTACCCCATAGTGCCTTTTTAGGCAAGGCTCAAAAGACAAACCCACCTCCATAGGTATCACAAGGGATAAGAAACTAAGAGTAATGCTACTCAACGCTAGAAGTCTAAACCTCAAGATGCACGACTGAAACTCTCCTTAGCATGGAGAACATCGATATCTGTGCAGTAACAGAAACCTGGTTCAGGGGTCCCGAGAGCACCCCAGCACTACCAGGTTATACCTCATACCATGCTTTTCGTCCCCAAAACTTGGACCGAACCACAAAAGGAGGGGGAGTATCGATATTCATCAAAGATACCCACACCTCCAGGTTGGTGGCAAAGCACGAAGCATCAGAGACTATCCATGTGCAACTAACAGTGGGTAAAACTGCCTTCCAGTTTATAGCCTGCTACAGACCACCCTCCCAAACACAGGAACCCCACTTGGCCTTCCTGAGAACACTGGAAAATATGAAGGTCTCTCCGAACACCATTATATTGGGCGACTTCAACTACCCAAACATAGATTGGGAGCTTTACTCTAGCTCCAACACCCTTGCCCAAAGGTTCCTAGAATTCATAAACTCAAATGCTATGGAACAACTTGTTACCACTCCCACAAGAGGGGAAAACATACTGGACCTGATCATCACCAACATGGGGACTCTATGCTCCAGACCAGAAGTGTATCCCTCACTGGTAAGATCAGACCATAAACTGATCTCACTGGATATTCACATCCTGACCCCACCCCCTGCCCAGAAAACCACAGTGAAAAACTTCTCTAAAGCTAATTTCACACTCCTCAAAACCGAGGTGGAATCCTTCAAAGCCCCGGCCTGTGGAAAATACGCCCAGACCACAGAATCCTTTATAAATGCATAACACCCGGAGCTGGTAGTATGTTAAAAATTTCCCAAACCCAACTTAAAGGATGTTTGGCCCCACCTTTAAACAACTACACAGAAGGAGGGTACATGCATGTTGGGAAAATCCAAAGGGGCCTGATGATTGGAAAAATTGGGCACCTCATAAAACTAAACCGCTTTGAATTGCCACAGGATAAAAAATTTGGGTTTTCCTTAAGTGGGGCCCTGGGGGGGAAAACCCAATATGCCAAATTTTAAAATGAAAATGAAACTGCCAGAATCACATCAAAAGGCATACAGTTCCACATTTCACTACAGGCAAATTTGCAGGTTGACACTCAAATACCAGGTGGGCCCCTTTTCAGCACAAAAGGGCTAAGGAGGGTGTCCCAGCTGCACATGAACTCCAGAGGACCAAGACTAAAATCTTTTCACATATCAGGTTGGGACCGTGGCACCACTCCCCCCAAAGGGGGGGTAACAACCGGGATTGCCAATAGCCTTTGCAACTTGCGAAAGGGCTTGGGGAAAGACACATACTCAAAATAAAGATTTTGGGGGGAACCCCGCCAGGAGTTACGTTTTTTTTAAAAGGGGAACCCTCATAAAGGGTTTTGAAAAAATTCCCAAGATGTGAAAATGGTCGCACCACACCAAACTGGAACCCAAAGCTGTAAATACAGGCATATGTAAATTCCCATTAAATAAAAATATGCAGTGGGTCCCAAATGGCTCAAGGGGGGCACATATTAAATTGGGGAACCCCCAACCAAAAGTTCAATGGGCCCCAAAGGTATTTGGCCTCTGTGTATTTAACTGGGACAGAAAACAGGAACACTGACACTTTTCCCAATATACCGGAAATTGGCGAAAACTTTTCCCGGACAAAACTCCAAAGGGCCCAGTAGAAACACACAAGGGGTGCCAGGAGGGGGGGCAAGTAAGAAAGGGTGAAACCCTTTGCAAAAAAAGTGCCCAAACCACAGTGGTATCCAGGAAGGGTTAATTAGGGACACGGGGACCCAAATTGTAAATTTAAATTTAAAACCCCATCCCAAAGGGGTTGAAAAATTTTATGCATTTAACAGGGGGGTTAATAAGGAGGTTGTCCTTCTTTTAAACCTCACCATGTTGTTGTCATCCTTTTGGGTGTATTAAACCTGGGGGAATGGGGGGGAAAGTAACCTTTAAAAGGGTGGGTAACAGATGCATATGTGTTTGGGGGTTTAAAAACCAGCCTCCCTGGGTCATAAACCCTGTAAGGGACTCCCCTTACCAAAACTTCCAGAATAAGGGACAGCTGATAAAATAATATGGCTTAGCATGGAACGGCCCCCAAGAAGGAAAAGGACACAAACGATTCAAAGAGGCCCCTTTAAAACCAATAAAACCCAGTCCATTGGAAGTCCTATAACCCAAAGAGGAACCCATAGGGGAATCATTTTTAAGGGCATTCTGTTTTTAAAAAACCTAAAACCCAAGTGAGTCACTTGAAAACAATGGGCTGTCCACCTGTGAGGTGTGGTGCACAGTATATGGCAGGGTAAAGAACAGGTGCACAGAAATATCGTGTTCAGGGCACAGTGGTATCCAGGGGAAGGGGCTTCACCTAGTGACACAGCAAATGCATCACACACATGTATACTGTTGCCAGCATAGATTGACTATAGCTGAACTGCATGCTGTCAGGTACCATATGTTATGCATGTTGAAAGAGGGGTAATAGGAGGACTGTGTGTACTATCATTGTGCAACCTCACCTGTATGTCTGTGTGTGCATCCTGGTGGGTAGTTAGTTTGTATGGTCACTGAGGTGAAGTGAAGGGAGGTTTATGCATGTTGGATGCTTGTGTGCATGTGTGTGTGTTTGTGTGACTGGCCATGTATGGATATGTGTGATTGTGGGGTGTTCATACAGCAGTACCTCCCTATGGGATCATGCAGTACTTGTACACGGACTGCCACATTACACAGCAGGAATACTTGTCATGTGTTTAATCACAGGACAGCTGATAGTATAATATGGTCTGTAGCATGGAACAGGCATCGAGAGGGAAGGTAGACACCAGGTACACACTTAATATCGCATTCAGCAAAGAGGTCATCTACAACCCCCATATGCAGCACTACAGATGCATTGGCGAAGTACTAGGCAACACCAGGGAGTGTATCCAAATATTACAGTTATCACATGATAGGCTGAATGAGCAGCATATCTGGAATGTACTGAGCATTACATAAACATGACACACCAGTCCGTGATATTATGGATAGAACATAGTAGCCCACACATATAGGGGCTATGCTCATGATGTCAGGACATACAAAGGGTGCATATTGAATGACAGCAGTGAGGCCATGTAAAACCACTGCACACAGGTCAGGCAGGTAATGTAGTAATAGGTCTTATGTTGTGACTGCTTGTGTAGGCATTCAGAGGACTGATATGTTAATGAGTGGTATCAGTGTGTGTATGGTAACAAATGTGATGCAGAATGGGGTACCACATGGACATATATATGGGACTGTCTGTAAAGCCATGGACTGGTAGGTATTACGGAGGTGTGTGTGTGTGTGTGTGTGTGTGTGTGTGTGTGTGTGTGTGTGTGTGTGTGTGTGTGTGTGTGTGTGTGTGTGTAATGTTAGGCAATGC
The DNA here is from genome assembly GCF_019279795.1 of Protopterus annectens. Classification (NCBI taxonomy): domain Eukaryota; kingdom Metazoa; phylum Chordata; order Ceratodontiformes; family Protopteridae; genus Protopterus; species Protopterus annectens. Next base: position 383,696,489 of record NC_056729.1, read on the forward strand.
TGTACAGGTTTTAAAGTGCATTTATTGTTTTACCCCACAGGTGGCAAGGTGGGTTAGGGTTCCTCCTGCATGCAATCTGATGTTGGTGTTCATACAGACACCGAAGATGATGATAGTACTGTTGAGGCATAGGTGCGGTAATCAGGGGCCAACAATGCTCCAACATTTGACATCTCCCTTTTAGCCAACCCAACCCTGCACACAGTTTCAGTGCCTATACATACCCCATCATCAGTGGCCATAGTGGAGGGACAGCTGGCATTTGGTGGCAGTGCACAGAAAAGTGTGGTAACCATGCCTACTGTGTTCGGCCGCAGCAGGCATAGCTGGATGTCCGGCAGGGCACCACATAGGCGGATGTCCCATGGTGCTTGTGGTAGGGCCACTGAGCATCATGCTCCTGGCAGAGGTGATATAGCTGGTACCAGCAGGCACATGTTTCAGGCTGTCATGGCAACACAGGCACGTATGGAACATTACACCAGTCAGGGCCTGAGGCTGCAGAGGTCTGCTCTCACATCTGCAAGTGACAACACCCATGAACTAGCTGGTGCCATCTATGTATTAAAAGAGCTCATGGATAGGTGGTCTGGTGAGATGATGGCCCTCATTGACCATGGTCTGTCCGTACTTAAACGTAAGGTGAGAGTGTGGTGATGGCCACATGGATGTAGGCCAGCAACGCCAACAGCTGGCAGTCATCGTGGACGTGCAAGGACACCAAAGGGATCCTGTAGTGGCATTACCAGCCCAGGCAGTGCGGGGGTGGGTGCTGTCCACACCAAACCACAGCAGACCATGTGCACATGGTCCTGGCCAGTCCCAGGAGGGGTCTAGTACCAGCAGACATCTGTCATCAGCAGGTGAGAGTAGCACAATGAGGCGTGTCCATGGCCGGAGGCAGTGAACTGCACCCCTGCCAGATATGGTCTGCAGCTGTCCATAAACACCTGTGTAGGGCAGCCACATGGCAGAACTGTGTACATGCATACCCACACACTATACAAACACACCTAAGGCAACCCCATACCTACAATCACCACATCACCATGCCCAGCTCACAACAGTACACCCCTCACCCACACATATGGTGCCAAATGTATGGCCCACCCTCGGCCTTTGGCAAACCAACATAACACCCTGTGCATATGATGATACCTTGTGCCACATCCCTGTCATCCATACCATCAATGCAGGGACAGGCTAATATGGTTGTAATGCACATGGTGACTATACTACAGTGTACCACAGTACGGCAGTGTAACATGTTGTAAAGAGTAAAGTGTAATGCATATATGGCAGGTAGTGTAGCCATCCAGCAATGATCCATTATAGCTGTAGGTAACACTGGTTGGTTGTGGTCTCTATAATGTTATCCATTTGTGTTGTAGGTGCACGTGTCAGCATGAGGATGGTCTGCAGTCATATTCCACAATGGGGTATTGCACTGTGGTGACACCATGGCTGTGACATAACTGGGGTACAGTTGAACACATGTCACAGGTTACTAAAACAGTAATTGCCTGTGCCACATGGACAGGTGACCCACTGAGGCATGTATACCCTGCAACCTGATGTAGACCCATCCACATACACCCATGCTGTTACTTGGCAACACTGGGACAAGACCCCTACATAGCTATGTAATGATACTGAAGTGTGTGGCTTACATTGCACACACCACACAGTGTTTAGGATGAGGTATGTCCCAGGTTACATGTTACATGCAGAACATCCCCAGACATGTACAGTATGCTAATGGGAGATGTAATGGGTGAATATGGACAATACATAGTGTGACATACCTTCATATATACATTAACAGACGCATAACAGGCTGACACACATCCGAGATACCAGGACCTATGGTTGCTAACTAACTTGACCGTGTGTCCAATGTGTTACAGGTAGGCTGCACACAGCACATGCATAACTGGCTTGGATTGTGGTATTAATTACCTCTATGGTTGATGGTGAGAGTGGTAACCATAACATGGTAAATGGGACATATACTGGGCGTACCTTGGTGTAATGACAGTGTACACAGCACCCACATCCCCCTGTGGATATTGTATGCCCTGAAACCCATAATGACACTCTGCCATACCCACCATCACACATTGGCCGTGACTGAGATACAACCCATAGTATACCCCAACAGTGGTACTACAGGGATATGCATCTAATGCACATGCCACACACATAGTAGGGTGTTGCGTTGCATTGTCATGCCTTACCTATGGGCAGCAACAACACTATCTGTACTACTGTGTGGCAATGGGTATTTTAATAGGAGTATGTGGCCTTGGAATGCTGTATCCTACAGATATATGGACATGCACAACTACACACACATGCCAGAACACAATGGGTATCCCATGCCTATCAACCCATTTGTAAAACACTGTTGTGCTGGTACTGCAAGGTTTGTGTAGCTGGTATTGGGGGGGGGAGCTTAGCAGGGTACATGTAATGTCCCATACAGCAGCAGCCACAACTGACTTTGGTAATGGGTGTTGCGTTGGCTGTGGAAGGCCCTCATGGAATTCCTAAGTGCAAGTGTGCTAACACACAGACACTGCTATACTCAGTCATGCACATGTACACATGTGTCAGTACAGGGGTGCATCGCTGCAGGTGGTAATAGCTGTGTATGTAGCTATTGTCCAAGGGAAGATGGGTTGTGTAGGGGTTGTGAGTACAGTGGTATCCTGCCACCTGCCAAGTGGCAGCAGGCAATCTATCAACAGACACTACTGTAGTGACCCTCTGGGTGAGAATGATATGCATCAGCCAGTCCTCCAGGTGCCTCCTGCACATGGCCACTGAGGTGATCACGTTGACATGTATGCAACATGCATTACAACACATGGTTAGTGTCTGTGATGAAGACCTGTACCCAACCATGTTCTGTTGACTGTGGTAGTGTAGTGGAGGTACCCATGGCATGTGGTGCATACAGGGTGACATCTCCTATATGTGCCAGTTCTTACACAGCTGGGCAGACATGTTGGTGTCAATCAAGCTTAGGTTGCCTGTACATATCCCAGCTGGATACCTGCCATCTGCATATCTGTACAGGGATTGACAGTCATCAGCTTGGCAAGGAGTTATGCAGTAAGATGAGTGCATTGACAGATAGACATCTGACAACAATATGTATGCCATAACTACATGTTAGAAGCCCTCACTAACATGTGTTGTACAGACAGTAGTCTACAGTTACATTCCACATGATGGATCATTGCCTAGTAAGGGGGTATATACTATGGCACAGCTCACACAGCAGGGATACAACAGGGAGGACTCAGTGTCTAGCTATGCCTGCAGGTGTGTCTGTTGTCAGTACTACATTTAGCACTCTGCTCTTGCCTGAGTAAGCACTGTCAACAGTAGTACTGCCATGATACACTACATGCCAGTGTGACAGCATGTACCCTGGGCTACTACCCCTGTATGTAACACATTCCCATGGATAACAGTGCTGTACAGGCTTCATATAAATCTGTGTCCCAGACATGACACTCACACCCCTTGCTACTGTAATGACAGCACATAGGCGAATGTATTGTACATGACAATACATACACTTATTAGAGATGTCATTACCCTGATATGTTATCAGACTAGGTGGTGTGACCTGGTTACCAGGGCTAAGCCATGCTCAGCAAGTATCAACATGGCTGCAATATAACAGCTGAGCTGATTTGTGCACTGGTAAGTAAAGTCTACACTGTGTAAGCGCCCATGGGTTTACCCATAGCTTAGCACCGCTTAGCTTCATGCAAACCCACACAAACCCACTTAAAGCTGCTCAAAACTGCCTTAACCACTCTGTATCTGACAGCCCTTGTTCTTCCCAGCAACAAAATGAACAGCCCTTGAACCCAGGACCCTGTACACTAAAGTCACAGCACTTAACCACTATGCCATGACCACTGTGAAGACAGCTGTTGTTTTACCAATATAGCTGTCAATACACATATTGAGTAGTATTGAACAATTGCCTTTACTTCCTAAATTGTGTAGTCCTTGTTATTAACATGACTGTTGCATCACATATGTTGCTTTATCATAATGTACACATAGCAGATACATATGGTGAGATACATCTGGAAGGGTATACACAACCGTGAGGTTTACACATGACAGGAATATGGTTATATACATATAATAGGTCTATATATGTCTACATGACATACATATGTATACTCATACATATGTCTATATACACATCTGTATAGTACAACAACATATATATGACCATGTGTACATCTCTTCATATGTACACACACACACACACACACACACACATATATATATATATATATATATATATATATATATATATATATATATATATATATATATATCTGTATATATAGATATATGTATATATAGTTATATATGTATGCACATCCTATATGAACAGCTATGCCTATTTATGTGGGTATATATGTAGATATCTATAACTATATGTGCATACATATCTAGTCTGATATACCTATTACTGTCAATATATATGTTGATATCCATATATATATATATATATATGTGCATATGTATCTCTATTTGCATATGTGTAGACATATATTGCTCTGTATATGTATATATATATATATATATATATATATATATATATATATATATGTATATATGTATGTACATATACAAATCCATCTATGTATGTCAATATGTATATGTGTATATATCTATATAGATATATGGATAATTATATATACATATATGTTCACCATATATCCTGAAGGTGGAGTGGACCCCTACCGCAGCTTCAATAGTCCCAACGTCTTAGTGCAAGGGGATGTCAGGTATGTATTGCAGGTATATTTGTAGACTGTTGCTACTGTAATAGGAATTGTCTTCACAGACATGGTGTGTGTGGGAGGTCACATCTGCTTTTAACATGTGCACCATTGGCTGCTGACAGACATCCTAAGGACATCATAGTACAGTACCACTGCTTGCACAGTAATGCTCCTGTGGACTACAGCAGAGATATGGTCAATATAGTTGGACAGTCTGACACACTCTGGTAAGTCCAGTTCATTCTCTATTGCCATATACAGGTGGGGTCATATTGTACCCATTCCCCACAGCAGGGATATGACTAGAGAGGTACCTGTGGGTGGTGTTTGCGTGAGCTGGGTGCATGTGTGCTATGGACACTACTTGCATCTGGCACACAGATATGCAGTGGGCATTACAGTTATGCTGGCATGTGCAGGTACATCAGCCCTACCTCCTTTGTGATATGCAAGTGTTCGTTCAGACAACACCGGAATCAACCTACTACAGGATCAGATAATGTGATGCATACATGTATGTACAATTCCAAGGGTGTCTCCATTTTACAGTGACACAATATATACTGTATGTCTGGGGTACTTCCCCCTGTGTACTGCTTGTATATCTAGCCCAACAGCCATGCCATGTCAGTCTTTCAGATGGTGATGCATATTACCACAATACATTTACAATGGCTTACTGCTAGCATGTGTTATACTGGTGGGTATGGTCTTTGACACTGCAGTTGTGAGGACTTCTCCCTGTCATCAGCAGTAGTGGGCAATGGCCACCATATCTTACCTCAACATGCATACATACTGACCACTCTCACACAATATGAAATACACACCAACCTAACACACACATACCTGCATATTGTGCAGATGCTACAACCTATCCTGTTACCTTGGCCACCTCTGTGCATCTGTGCTCCACTGGCATTGTACCTGCACATACATGTTACTACATTTCTACATAGAGTTGTGGGGGGGCACACCTGACTGTAACAATGTGTGTACATCAGAATGGAGGGGCACACTAGACCATTGCTACATTTCTAAATAGGTTTGGGGGGGACACCTGACTGTTACTACATTTCTAAGTAGGGTTGGGGTGAGCACACCTGACTGTTTCTACATTCCTGCATGGGATTGTGGGAGGGGGGTACACTTGACTGTTACTACATTTCTACGCAGGATTGGGGGAGGGGTCACAGCTGTCTGTTTCTACATATCTACAAAGTGGTTGGGGGGCACACCTGATTGTTACTACATTTCTACACTGGATTGGGGGAAGGGGCACACCTGACTGTTTCTACATGTCTACATAGGAGTGCGGGGCACACCTGACTGTCACTACTTTTCTACATAGGATTGTGGGGGGACACACCAGACTGTTTCTACATTTCTACACAGGATTGGGGGCACACCTGACTGTTTCTACATTTCTACACAGGTTTGGGGGGACACACCTGACTGTTACTACATTTCTACACAGGATTGGAGGGGGCACACCTGACACTTGTACACATTTGCTATGACTGTACTGGTATGTCAGGTACTCCAGTTCATTCTGTATCCTAACCTATCATGCTGACTGGAGGCATATCAGTGTACTACAGGTCTTAGCTTTGATTGACCTACATATTAGTTTCTGACTTCCTATCCTTCAGAATTAACATCCCACTGCCTGACCTGCTGTAGTCTGTCTGTGTAGGCCTGCGGGGAGAGGGGTTACCCATAGGCATCATTCAGAAGCCATAGCACAGCCTTTGTTTCTGTTTGTCTACTCCTGTCTTGCTGGCTGAGACTGTTGTTGGGTATGTGAACCTCCCTGACTGACATGTGTGAGTCATATGGACACACAAGTGGCCCAGCACATTTCCTGCAGTGGGTTTTGTCACCCTGTGTAGTACTGGCTACTATGATGACACCAGTATTCGTTACAGATCTCATGGTGCCACTATAGGTGTTTGCTATCTGCTGGCATACCATTCAGCCATCTGATTCCCTTGCATGGTCACATCCATATCATAGATACAGGTAACAATACATTGTATTCCATTTGGCAATTGGTAGGTTGAGTGACTTACCTTGTGGGTGTCCCAGTATTGAGAGTGGTGCTGCAGAGCTGCCTATGTTGGATGCACATAGTACACTCCCTACACATGGTTGAGCACAGGTAGTGTCATGTTTGGCATCCCTTTTACTGTATGTGCGAGTCAAAGAGAGGTGTCATTCCCTGGGTCCCTCCTGTGTCAGTGTATGTGCTATGCGTTGCCTCTTTGCCAAGGCCATGGCATATTGGGCACACCTCCTTCTGCCTACTGGGGCAGGCTCAAGTTGTTCCTCCTCTGAGTCACTCTGTGCCTGTGCAGGCCTTGTCAATGGTGGGGTGCTGTGTGGCCCTGCCCCATGCTGTTCCTGCTCCAACTATTTCCATAGGATCATATTGTGTAGCATGGCACATATGATGACAATCTGGGTACATGTAGCTGGTGAGTACTGCAAGGCTCCACTGGATGAGTCCAGGCACCGCAACCGTGACTTGAGCATCCCAAACACATGCTTTGTTATAATTCTGGTCTGTGCGTGTGCCTCATTATAGAGTTCTTGTTTAGGTGAGTGTGCTTTTCTGATGGGTGTCATCAGCCACAGCTCTAGTGCGTAACCAGCATTCCCCACTAGGTGACCGTAAGGGATGTCCCCATTGGCAAATCTCTGGTACAGCTGCTTCAGATGCCAGATGTGGGAATTGTGATAGCTTCCAGGGCAGCCAGCACACACATTCATTATTATGCCCTGGGCATCGCACACGACCTGGCAGTTGATGGAGGGGAAGCCCTTGTGGTTGATGTAGACCCTACCCTGCTCACTGCATGGTGCTTTCATACATATGTGCATGCAGTCTATAGGGGTCTATATTAGAACATCGAAATTTCAGAACTTCGAATGTTCTAATATCAACCCCTAATAAGCAAAAGCTGAAAATAGTGAAGTTTCAGAAAACCAAATTCTTTTCTAGGGAAAGAATTTGGTTGTCCGTTCCTGTTGCTTTGCTATTTTCAGCTCTGCAGTGGAAAGTTACGGGTCGGGTTCAGGTAAGTGTGCGATTGTGTGGACATGAGGGTTAGCGTGGGTTAGGTGAGTTAGGGTTAGGGCGTGGGTCAGGTAAGTGTACGAATGTGGGGACATGAGGGTTAGGGTGAGGTAGGTGAGTTAGGGTTAGGGCCCGGGTGAGGTGTGTGTGTGCGATAGTGACGGACCTTAGGGTTAGGGTTTGGGTTAAGGTAAGTGGGTAGATAGTGGTGCTTGTACAGTTTAATGTAGGTTTAGATGTAATATTTTAGGTGTATGTGTGTGGGTTGCTGTTTGTTTGGTGTGTTTGTGTTGTGTGTATGTGTTTTGGAACAGCAAATTTTTTCCCTAGGAAAAAAATTGCTGTTCTGAATTTTCGATGTTATCAGTTTTCGGTTACTAGGGGTCGATATTAGAATATTCAAAGTTGTGAAACTTTGCTGTTCTAATATAGACCCAGTCTATAGCACCCACTACCTCAGGGTGTTCTGCTATTTGGTGGAACAGTTGCATAATGCTGGCCAACACCTCACGGGTGTTGGGGAAATATATGTGCTCACCGGCATGTGCTGAAATGGCATCCAGGAACTGGTGGAGTACCCTGGATACTGATGCCTGTGAGATCCCCATCATATCCCCAGTTGGCCTTTGGAAGGTACCTGTAGCTAGTATTCTTAGCCCTACACATACCTTGGTATCCACTGGGATGGTTTCCCCTCTGTTAGTTCTGTGTGTCAGGCATGGCCGGCACAGAAAAACAATTTGATGTCCACCCTATAGCGCTCCACTATCCCCAGCTCATGTAGCCCTTGGTAGGTTACCCTGGGTCTGTACACTCTTCACCGTCTCCTCACTGTGGGTTGGTCAACATCATTCACATCCTCATCACCCTCAGCTTCTTCCACATGTTGGATGATAGCTATTGCAGCCCCTATCATTTTGTTGTTTTGTTTGTTAAAACTTCCCCACTTGTATACACCGGTGGTGTAGAGTATGGCAAAAACCAGAGGGAAAGGTGTTTGCATAGTTTATAGTAGTGTTCTGGGCTGGTCTGCTGCCTGTGTAATTGGCTGATTCTGATACATTTCACCTGCCAGCTATGCTAGTTCTCCTAGATTACCTTCCCACTGCTGTTTTCCCTTCCCATTGCCTTCCTGTTTAAGTCCATGGGCGTGCCGCACAAACACAGTGCTCAAGTGTGCACAGAGCTGCTGTTCCTGGTTTACTTTTTGTTTCCTTTAAAACCCATGCGCAGCACGTACACCCACTTAGGCAATGTAAAGAGTGCTAGGCAACCTCAGACACACCCCCTTGCTTAGCTGTGCTAAGCTTGGAGCAAACCCAAGCCACAGGGCTCCAATCCACTTACAGTATGCCTGACATAGCCCCCTATGATGTCAGCAAACTCCTAGTTTTGCACCAAGCTATTCCTGCTCTTACACTGTTGGGAGCTGACTAGCATGCAGGGGAAATCTGGGATTCACTATCATTCCCCTCATTTGCATAGGATTGCCTGCTAATGCATAGTTACATGGCCCACACTGAGCCTCCCCCCTTAGCAACCACTATTGATTGGACATGTTGTCTTCTGCCTGCCATTGCTTATAATGGCAGAATAGTGATTTTAGTTAGAATGCTTATTTTAGGTTTATTTCCTTACCCCCCCCCCCAATCCCGTTTGCGCGCCGCTGCTCTACGCTTAAACAGCTGAGCTTGGCTAAAAAAATAAAAGTTGATTTTTTTTTTTAACAAGTGTTTTCCATGCCAATGGCCTTATAGTTGGCCATTGGCATCCTTTATACATGATATCCACCCTTTATTGGGAGCTGTCATGGCTCTGTTTTGTAATTTGCAGAAATCTACTTCGTTACTGGTGGAGTACAGTTCTGCAGATTATGCTAGTCCTGCATGGCCGGTTTCGAGCTTCCTGGATCACAAATTCACCTAATTTGCATGGACTTCTCCTGAAAATTGGATAATTTGCATTCAGGGGCTGAGTCCATGCAGGACTAGTGTAGGTACGCTCGTGCACACCTTTTCAGGTTATTCCTGGATCGCACGGCAGACATATTGCCTGCTGGAGCTCCTGCACTAATCCTGCACATAGTGCAGGGCTTGCAGAATCCGTGAGAGGTGTAGCACGTTTACTGTCAACTATTGAAACATACGATAAATACTAATTTACCTTCAATTTAAAATGTTCAGTGATCAGAGGTTCATGGAATATTCAGTTTACTAAATAGAATTACATGTTTCCATTTGCTGACTAATTAATAAGATTTTATTGCATTTGTTAAGAAGAAGATTAACAGAAAATATAGAAATGTGCTGGACTTATACAAACAGATCTTTCAGAAACATTTATGCAACTTCAAGTAAAATGCTACACTCACAGGCAAAAAGTCTTATGTGCTAACAGACATCTTTGATAAGTGGCTGAATAGTCATTTGTTTACATGCAGAATCACATACATAGATGTTCTTTAACAAGAGGGAGCATTACTTAAGACAACTTTTAACTTTTAAAGTACTCTTACATATTTTGACTAAGTTTTCTCCCAGACATCCTTGATCATCAAGACACCCCCAGTAGCTGTAATGACCCATTCATACCCCTTTCCCACCTGGCCTCAGCATCCCCCATCACCCATGGAAGGGTTGTCCATCTTTGAGCGGAGACTATATTACAATAACAACAACTTTTTGTCTAGGCTGAAGACAAGAACCAATGAAGCATTATCCATGGGAGGTTTAGGTTTACTGTATGAAAGTCTAGTCCCTCCCAGGTGAAGTGCTTGGTCTGCCTCTCTCTCCCACTAATAAACATTTGCTCTTCTGCACATGCATGTCTCTCAACCTTCCAGCTCCAAAATGTGGGACACTACTTCTCAAACTGTGGGGAAAATGGTTAAAAATGTAGAACAACTAGTAAGAACGCTATCTAGGAAGATTACAGCATGGTTGATACCTATTTTTTCATTCTAAAAAAGTTATTTTTGAGGAATTAATATAATATGATTCAGCAGTTTTTATCATGGCTATTTGTTAAAAATTTTAACAGGGAGTGTGTGACAGACTTTCCAATGTGGAACAGGGTAGAACATGGAGTTTTTTAAATCTGAAAATGCGGAAAGTTCCTCTTAATGAAGTACAGTTGAGAGGTATGTGCGTATAAGGAAATCTGCACAAAAAGAACAGCTGGTACCATCCAGATCAAATAGCACTAATAAGTGAAAAATATTCAGTCCAAAGTAAAAAAAAAACACCACATTTATTAAAAGGTATATGTAAAAAAATATAAGAATAAAATAACTCCATTCAAAGGTAGCAGTTAAGTGCTCTCATCCTACAAACTAATGGACTTTCTAAAAACTGCTTCCTTCATCGCAATCAGTCAGTTACATAACTCCTCAAAAGGAGGATTCCACCCACTTAAAGAGACACTCTACATTATCTACATAAGAAACAAGTATTATTTCATTACAGCCAAAAAGTCTGTGTGCAAAGTGTTTCATAAGTACACATCTTGCAAGTCTTGAATAAAATGTTTAAATAATTTGGTTTGCATTAATATTGCTACCTTAAGTCAAAGATATATAAAAAAAAACATATCACAATATGTATGTTTCCTATATTTACATTTTCTAAAGGAAAATAGTACAATATTGCCAGTACTAAAGATGAGAGCAGTCAAACTATGACTGGTTTTAAAAAATTTAAATATAGGAAACATGAGATGTGTTTGGAGGTTTTTTCACTTTGGTCTGAATATTTTTCATTTATCAGTGATGTTTGATCTGGATGGTACCATGTTTTCCTTCTTGTTGGGTTTCTGGGGCCATCCCTGCACACCTGCGTTTTTGTTTGTTTCTAGGTATGTACATATGCATGCGTAGGTGAGTTCACTATAGCTGTTGGAAAGTAGCAATTATCAAAGAAAAAAAGGCACACTGCATTGAAATTGAAAGGCATATGATTAACTAGCAAGGGGTATGGGGTTTGCAAGGGACAAGCTCCCTGCAAATACCATGTTTATACTGTGTTTTCTTTTTTTTTTAAATTTTTTGTTGAATAATCATTTGTGATCGATCATTTGTCAGTGTATTTTTTTGATTGTGTATGACACTCATGTAGACCTATGGAATAAGTGTGGCTTGGAAATGCTGAGTTCTCATCCCCAGTCACCCAGGGGCTACATATTGTACATCTGTGTCACCAGAAGATGTCAACATTGCAGCAGATCATTCTGTCTCCCATCGTTCGTAATGACTGACCTGTCATCTTCCACGTATTTCCACTTTTCATCTCTTTCCCCTTCTGCACCTGGGTTGCTATTAATTCCTAAGTCATCTAGTTCATAGTCAAGACTTTATTCTCTACCTCAAAGATCTGGAGCTGACATGATACATTTAACTGGCTATTGACTTTTTTTGTCAAGTGCTTTAAATAAATAAATAAAAATAAAACATCACTGCATGTAAAAATTAAAGTCTTTCAAATGTGCTATTACAATACAGCTTGCCTATACAAGCTGTTGACTCATCTGTATACTTGCTTTGGTGCTGTTACTTGTTTGAAATCTTCATTTGATTTTCTGTTTTTTTATGAACACAACCTAGTGAGGGTATTTTAGTAACATCAGTTCATTTTTAGGGATAAACCTACATGTCCTAGAGGCCTTATTAAAAAATGACATGACTTGTTGAGTTAGACTGTATGGAGTTGACTTTGTAAATTGCTGTTTTCATAGGAAATCACTGTCAGTGTTGTTTTTAAGTGTGTACCAACATTACTTCCTTTGTATTTGAGTATTTGCTTTTCTTTCATACTTGTGCAAATGTAGAGTTGTTATGGACAGGTTTAGGGGGTTTTCAGGTAAGCCCCTTGCAAAAAAAAAATGCTTATTTTAAAGTTTTGCATCAGAATGAGTTTAACTCATCAAGTTGGGTTCTCATCAAGTGATGCTTCAAAAGGGAGGCATTAAGTGATTTGCCACGGAACATGTCTTTCTAATTGCATTTGATCCCTAAAGATATTAAATTTATTTGGGTAAATGCTATCTAAAAACATTGATGTGTAGTTGCTACTAAATAAATCTTGATCATTTCCACTGGTATTTATCACAGGAGGAGCATGTGATTTGCTGATAACTCTAAAGAAAGGCTCATCTAGTCTTCTCAGTCTCATTCTCCAAGGATCCTGTGCCACAACTCACTGGTACTGAACTTGACAATTACAATTCCTAGTAGGAAACCACTTCCACTGTGGTCTCTGTGTCTATTGTGGTAGTATCGTGCTCATCTTGGGAGAGTTAGCACTTCTTCATGGTTTTTCAGCTATGGAATTGGCAATTATACGTTTGTGGGATGTGGAGGGAATGCCTTCCACATAGGGATGCAAGGAAGTTTTCCCACTGAGAAAAAAAAAACACTTATTTCTGACTTTGTTTAGATGGTTGGATCCAGAGCAGATTAACTTGGTGATCTGAATGCTTGGCAAGCTCAACCGCTGGAATTAGTGGGTAAAACATAAAAAAAAACATGCTTCTTAAAATGTTAGATATATCCATTTGCATTAAACTGCCACTTTCCCCTTCCAACACTTATTTTTGTTCTGAAAAGTTTGGCCACTTTCCCAGATTCATGTAGAATGTCGGGTTAACTATGCAATCTAAAAGGTAGCAATGCATTCAGTTCCTGAATATTAGGCTGCCTGCACAGGTATCAAAAACTAACCTTTACACATACAGGTACGAGTAACTGAAAATCATGTAATACACCACCTACTTAAAAATACGGTGATCCCTCATACTTAACAAAATGTTTTCTAGATGCTTCTTTCCCTTGACAAACTACAGTAGAGATCTTAAAAATTCTTGATGTATTGTGATTCCCATGTTGGTTGTCTAAATCACTGGTGCAGTGTTTGTTTAGATTAAAGCAGAAGTTTTGCCACTGAGATGCAAACTATAATGCATTGAGCTACATCAACATTTCCATATTTCAGCCATTGCTGTGATCACTGACTTCAGGCCTTCTACTTAGGTTCATATGTTCATAGGTTGATACTAGGCTATCTGCCCTAGGGCATTTATAAGCCTAGCCAGAGTGTGTTTGGCTTTCGCCACCCTTTTAGATTAGTTGACTGTGCCTCTGTATAGTAGGTCACAGAAGATAGCCCTTTTAAAGTTAGTTTACTGTGCCTCTGTCTAGTAGGGACACAGAAGAGATCCCAGGGGTAAACCTACGATCTCCCATCCACTCGTCAAGATTTCTCTTGAAGAGGGTCATTGAGGAGCTCTGCCTAACATGGATTGCGATTTTGTTCCAGAGTGAGGGGAGCCTCTGGGATATGAATCTGTCCCTCCAGCATGTCCTATTTATTTCTGTGCTGAGGTTTAAGTCCCTGGAGCGTGTAGCTCTAAGGGATTTGGATTTCCTGAGGTGGAGCATGTCCATTAATTCTGGTTTGGACATGGCTTTATACATCAGGCACAGATCACCTCTGAGTAGGCAGTAAGCAACTGAGTAGAGCTGGAGTTTCTTTAGCCTAACTCCATAAGGCATCTGTTTGAGTCCCTTGATCCTCTTGGTGAGGTACTTTTGGAGTCTTTCCAGTTGCTGCAGGTGTCGGGTAAGGTACATCCCAAATGGGGCATTGTATTCAATTATGGGCCTGATGAGTGATGAGTAGAGGGGCACAATGACCTCTCTTGATCTTGATGTGAACCCTTTTGTGATAAGGTGGGCTATATAGAAGGTCTTTCTAACCACTTTGGCAACGTGATTGTCAAAGGAGAGATTGCTATCTACTTGGGTCCCCAAATCCCTAATTACTTCTTTCATACTTAATGGATTACCACCTATGTGGTAATTTGTGGGCACTTTGTTTTTCCCAAAGGGGATGACTATGCACTTTTTGGCATTTAGCTTTAGGCCATGGCTCTGGCACCAGTTATCCGTCTCTGTGAGACCCTTTTGGAGGATGCTTGTGTCAGTCGGCGAGTCGATTATGGCACCCAGTTTGCAGTCATCTGCGAACTTGGTCAGCCATAGTCCTCCCGTGTTAGCCTGTACCTCAGAGAAATATATACCGAACAAGAGACGTCCCAGGACTGAGCCTTGTGGCATGCCACTTGTAACTGGTTTAGAGTCTGACATGGCACCTGCAATTCTGACCATGTGTGTTCTATCCCTGAGCCAGTTTGCAACCCATCTTGTGACATAGGGGTTGATATTTAAGCTGGTGAGCTTATTTATGATGCCCGAGTGGGGTATTGTGTCGAAGGCTTTTGCGAGGTCCAGGTAGGCTGTGTGGACTACCCTCCCTTCATCTATGGCCTTGGTGACTGTTTCAAAGAAGTCGACCAGGTTCAAGAGGCAAGATCTGCCCTTAACAAAGCCAAATTGGGTAGGATCCAGTGTTTGGAGGTTCCCAATGTCTTTGTTTATGAGTTCCATGATGATACGCTCCATAGCTTTGCAGACCAGGCTAGTCAGGCTTATAGGGCGATAGTTTCCGGGGTCCGTTGTGGCACCACCTTTGTGGAGTGGGACCACTGTTGCTGTACGCCATTCCTTGGGTACATATCCTGTAGTAAGGCTGAGATTGAAAAGTGACTTTATGTGAGGGTTCAGTTCTTCTTGGAGCTCATGTAAGATGCAGCCCGGGACACCGTCCGGTCCCATTGATGCTGTGTTTTTTGCTTTGGAGAGGGCAGCTCTCACCTGTGCATCTGTGATGTCAGGGTGGCTAAACTCTGTTGGGATAGACTTTTGCTCTTTTGGGGGGGGGAGAGAAGTTTGCACTGAACCTGTCTGCCAGGATGTTGGCAATGTCTGTGGGTTCAGTGTATTTTTTGTCATTTTGCACTAACTCAGAGCATATCTGGGAGTTGCCACCCAGGTTCCTGACATAACTAAAGAAGGCCTTGTGATTATCTTTAGTGTCTTGTGCAATTTTTCTTTTGAAGCTGGCCTTAGATAATTTTATGAGGGATCATAGTTTCTTGCTAGTACTGATCAGAGATTCCTTCCCTTTTTGGGATTTTGCTCTATCATGTTGTAGCTTCCTCCTTCTGTTTTATAGCTTATTTATGGCTGGGGTCCACCAGACAGGTCTCCTGCCTTTGGAGAAGTGAGTCTTGGTTTTATTTGGGATAGTACGATCCATGCATTCCTGTAGGTGTCCATAGAATGCGTTTGTAAAAGTTTCTGCGGTTTTGGCCATATTTTCCACTGGGCCGGGGGCTTTGAAGGATTCCACCTCGGTTTTGAGAAGTGTGAAGTTTGCTTTTGAGAAGTTCTTCACCGTGGTTTCCTTGACTGGGGGTGGGGATGGGATATGGATGTCCAGTGAGATTAATTTATGGTCAGATCTTACCAATGAGGGGTATACCTCTGGTATGGAACATAGAGTCCCCATGTTGGTGATGATCAGGTCCAATATGTTTTCCCCTCTTGTGGAAGTGGTGACCAGTTGTTCCATAGCAGTAGAGTTTATAAATTCAAGGAACCGTTGGGCGAGGGTGTTGGGGCTTGAGTAGTGCTCTCAGTCTATGTTTGGGTAGTTGAAGTCATCCAATATGATGGTGTTTGGAGAGACCTTCATATTCTCCAGTGTTCTCAGGAAAGCTGAGTGGGGTTCCTGAGTTTGGGAGGGTGGTCTGTAGCAGGCTACAAACTGAAAAGCAGTTTTGCCCTCTGTTAGTTGCACATGGATGGTCTTTAATGCTTCATGCAGTGCCACTAACCTGGAGGTGTGGGTATCTTTGATGAATATGGATACTCCCCCTCCTTTGGTGGTTCGGTCTGAGTTTTGGAGCCGAAAAGCATGGTATGAGGTATAACCTGGTAGTGCTGGGGTGCTCTTGGGAGCCTTGAACCAGGTTTCTGTTACTGCACAGATATCGATATTCTCCATACTGAGGAGAGCCTCGAGTGTGTGCATCTGGAGGTTTAGACTTCTGGCATTGAGCAGCATTACCCTTAGTTTCTTTTTCCTTGTGTTGTCTATGGAGGTGGGTTTGTCTTTTGAGCCTTGCCTAAAAAAGGCACTATGGGGGTGGCAACAGCCTTAGCCAATATTCGAAAGCCCAAGGGTGACAGGTGCAAGCCATCCCTAGTGAAGCAACGTGGCTTGTCAAGCATGTCATCCCAGGCTGACAGACACTGTATCCCCTTTGAATGACACCAATACTTTAGCCAATTGTTAAAATTGATAATTTTGTCTTTATACTGTGGCATCATTCTTGGTGAGGGTAAGATGCTACTCAAGGTCAGGGTCATACCGGCCTGGGCTACATGATCAGAGAGCTCTTCTATGTCTTTTTTCATGTAGTCCAGGGAGGTACATCTCAGGTCATTCACACCAGCATGGATAATGACAGAGTCATATTTGTACTTGCTTTGGAGTGACCTGAGTGTTTGTGTTATGTGGCGGATCCTGGCACCCGACAGGCAGCTTACAGTGACCTTCTCCTTGTTCAGCCTGGTGAGTGGGACGTCAGTGTGTCTGACAATACAGTCACCTATTACAAGTGTATTACATGTGTTGTTTAGCCTTAAGGGCTGTGACTGTGTGGCACACTGACTTTGTGAACTATGTGATACATGGGTATTGTTGTGGGGTAGCGGTTGCTTGGATGTCTGCTTTGGAGGTCTCTGCTGCTTGGGCAGATTTTTATTTAGAGCCTCCGAGTATGTTTTTGTGTGTTTATGTGTTTGGTTTGCTGTTGTGATATGTCTATGTGAGACTGGATTTGTGTTACCTTCTCCTCCTGACTGACTGCGCCAGTACTGGGTTGAGAGAGCTCAGCCTTCAGTTTGGCTATATAGTTGCATCTCTCACATATATTTGAGCTTGTTGGGAGGAGGAAATGGTGGTCTGTGTACATAAGGCAGTTGTAACATTGCCTCAAGATTCCCAGATTCATCAGCTGGACTGGAGAGTAAACCCAAAATTTTGGTCATGCCAGAATAGTATAAGGAACTACTTTTTGACTGATCAAAAAGTACCAATAAGGAGCCAAGTACTTAAAGGGAGTATAAGAGCGTGTATTGCTTTAGTTTGTTAGTGCTTACTTATAAGATTACTTATACGAGCAACTGCAGGGCTTTAGAATGAAAATAGAGTGCTTACTTTGAGATTTAGAACAGTTCTAACGGAAAAAGTGAAGAGCAGACTTTGTGGAGCCGGGAATACTTTTTTAAAGCACTCAGCTGGATTGTCCACCTGTGCCTCATAATGGGTCTGGTTGTATTGTTAAGTCATGGTGTAAGCAGCTGCAATTTGTAAGACTGAGTCACCTTACTTTCCCTTCAACATACGTATGTGGTCTGTTGGTGCCACTGTATCAAATACAGGTGATATTTGAGAACATTTCTCTGACCAGTGCAAGGCCATAGTGACTAAGGGCACTATTCATAAACTTGTGTCATAGATTAGTATGCCATACAATGGTGTACCAAAGTCATGTGTGATTCACAAAAATGCACAATGTGGAAAGGTCTAGCATGCAGCCTTACCCACTAAATAGCCATACTATACAACTTTCATAGTACACATGCAAATGAACTTCTTCTTTAGTTGTATGAGATTCACAAACAAAACACCATCATAATACACATTGGTGTCAACAGGGTAACATATGGTACTCAAACTGCATACAGTCAGATGGTGTGCTGTTCATTGCAAGAATCCCCCTTCCCCAGTGATGTGCAACTCATCATATAGCACTGAGCAGCACATCAGCACTGTAAAAAAAACATTCTTTATATGGTCTAGAAACCTCATATAGGAATCAACAAGGAAACTTCAATTGAGTTCAAAGGTAGAAAGGTTATATATCTTGGTTTCATACCTGTCTAATTCTCTGCTGAATTGTCCATCCTCATTCATCCCCGTGGTCTCAGGGTTCTCAGTCTGTCCATCTTTGCTTCATGGACTTGAAAAAAAGAAGAAGGCATAGTTGTAGTGGTATTTTAGGTATTGCACCTTTGGAATTATAGTCTATAGCGTTTTCATTTTTATACTTGATAGAATTAAAGAACATCTTTATTACATAGAAAAGAAAGATCTGAAAAGTGCTTTATACAAGCACACTCTGAAGTGTTTTAACTACAAAAAAATTTCATTCTCAGCTATTGAACAGGGACAAATTGGTTTAAGAGGAGGTGACCTAAAGAATTTATTTGAACAAAGGGAAGCTTTTTGGCAGATCAAACTGGCAGCCAATAAACCCCCTGGGTTAAATGACACAGTTAACACCAAGTGTTTTTTGAAAAATAGGAGAGTTTTTGTTAACAAAGTGTATTAAGGAAATGTATTGTATATGGTAATTGTTTTATTACTCAGTTATTTTATTTTACTAATCAATTAGGTAAATTATGTAATTTGAATGTGTATTTGAACTTGGTGAAATTGTGAAGTATTTGTATTCTGATGAAGTCTTTCTGACGAAAGTGGCTAATAAACTAAGTGGACGCTAGTGTGGTTTGAGTTTCCTTGTTGATTCCTACATGAGGTTTCTAGAGTTTCTGGTGTTTGAATATTCTCATGGTTGGTTTTATTTTTTTTCTTTGTATGGTAGGAACAAGCTTACCAGCAACAGAGTTCAACATGATACAGGCAAACCTGTTACCACAACCACACTTTTCCCTTCCCTTCACAGTGAAGCAATCAAGCTCCCTCGGTTTGAACAGTTGCTATACTTGGTCATGTTATGTTAGTGGCACTTCCTTTGTGATCATGGCACCCAGGGCTTATGAATCAGTCCCTGCAATAGCAGTGGAGGTCTGAGGGCATAGATTGCAACCCAAACAAGGGGTCTGCTTCACATGTGTGTGTGTGTGGGGGGGTGAATATACGTTTGTGCTGCTGTGTTTGCCTCACAATGTGTGCCTGGTGGAAGTGGGAGGAGCAGGTGCTACTGGAATTCAAGTGGAATCTCTGTGACCATCATCTGTGGTTCACTACTTGGTCATGATATATACTGGCATGGCAGGAGGTCACACACCTAACACACAGAATTTTCTATAGGACTGTGTAATATATCAAAAAATAGCTCAGTTATACTTTATTATATAATACTGTGGAGCAGTCATGCAGATTCATGATTCTCAGCGATCATAGTAAAATCCTGTGGTTTCATAATATTTTATAATGGATTTATAGCCTGTGTCATTATTCAATATACTATTACATAAGTTAATATTTATTTTAGTTTATTTTATTTTATCTCTTGTTAACTAAGATGGTGTGTTGGTCAAAAGACAATTTTCATTTACAACCTTCATTTAACCTCTTACTAATCAGGATTGTGTGCTAGTCCTTTTCATTCACAATCTAGACTGATACAAATGCCAAAACAGATACAGATAGTGAGAAACTGAATACTAAGGTAGGTTACAGAACTTCAAATTCTTGGACATTTATGGATTCACACAGTACTTATGGAGTATATGATAATTTTCAGCAATGAACAAAACATATTTACTCACTTATGCTTTGCATGATTTACACAGTTTACAATTAATTGAAGTTAACTGTCTCTAAAATTATTTGGCAGTAAAACACAAGCTTCTTGTTTATATTGATGTCATTCTGATTTCAGTTTACACTGTTTTGTGGTGTAACCTTTGTTTAACTCATCCAAAGGTACAGAAGCTGCATTGCACTGGACTTGATTCAGAAAATAAATGTGGCAGCAGTGGGGGACCCCAACTCCAAACACACACACACACACACACACACACACACACACACACACACACACACACACACACACACACACACACACACACACACACACACACATGAAATATGCTTTATCTTACATCTAGGTACTTCCTTTGTACCTGTCCTACCTCATTGCCTCATTGCATCAACATGCTGTATCATGCATATCATGCATAGTAGACTATTGCAACCTGCTGTACTACACAAGGTCTATGGCATCACAATGACTTGCGGTGCACATATTACTGGCATAATAAATAATTATGAGCTGGCACTGAAGGGCTGTTACACTAAACATAATTCATTACACCAGTGTTATGATTCCATGGAATCACTGTGTTGAAATACGTGTTCCACTATGCCACAGTCCTCCATCAGGTAGAAACAGGCAGAAGTAGGTGTTCTCAAATTGTATTAGACAGTATGGTACATAGCAAACATCTGCAACTCGCAGCAGCTACACATTATAGAAACACAAATTTTACATGAATTATAGCATTGTTCTTTTTAGTCTAGTGACTAACAAATTCCCTACCATCTCACACATACATTAATATCCCACTCTCATAGACCACCCCAAATGCCATTTTTTCTGCCTTCTGTTCCAGCATCACTTGAATTTTCCAGTGACTGCTTTCCAGCTGTCTTAAATCTGCAATAAATAACTAGCTCGATATTGCTTAAATTTTCCATATGGCAAGCAAAATTTCCACACCAGACTTTCTTGCCTGCTTTAAATTATTATAGTGAATTCCTAGGTGTCATTTTACTAAGAATATATGTTAAATCTGCACCTTAATTTCTTCAGTGACATGGTGACTCTAGTAATGATGTACTCTTTCAGATATAATCTGCATATATATTACCAATGCTGACAAGGCTTCTTTACTATTTCTGTATATTGTACTACTTATGCTGTGACCTTTATTTTTTTTTTCAGAATTGTGACCCTTTTAAACATACTTCCACTCTTCACAAAGTCTCATATTCAAACACACCATTACTATCTAGGCTTTTCCTTAAAGAGACCATTTCTGTCTTGGAAATTATAATTTCACTATTTAGCATTATTTGTGAGGCTGACCTTCATATTATTTCCTCATGGCTGCAAGTCTCCTTTACTGTACATCTTTAAAGTAATTATTATTCGTCTGTTCATTTGTTTCCACTTTGCCTAATAAAGTGTATTTGTTACTGCTGTTGCCTTTTCCTTTTTTTAATGTTTTACTTCACATGATCAAGTAGGTGCACCTGTTAAATTACACTTTATAAGCATTCTAAATTGACAAACAAATATGTATCTGCTTTTCTGCTGCACAGGTATTGCCCCACAGACCCCATTCCAGTGCAAACATTTCTCTGGTTTTCTGCTGCATGGGTATTGCCCCAAAAGACCACATTCCAGTACAAATGTTTGTCTTTTTTTCTGCTGCACAGGTATTGCCCCACAGACCCCATTCTACTACAAATGTCTGGCTGATGTTCTGCTGCACAGGTATTGCCCCACAGACCCCATTCCACTACAAACATTTGTCTGCTTTTCTGCTGCACAGGTATTGCCCCACGGACCCCATTCTAGTACAAACATCTGGCTGTTTTTCTGCTGCACAGGTATTGCCCAACAGACCCCATTTCAGTACAAACATTTGTCTGCTTTTCTGCTCCACAGGTATTGCCACACAGACCCCATTCCATTATAAACATCTGACTGCCTTTCTGCTACACAGGTATTGCCCCACAGACCCCATTCCAGTACAAATGTATGGCTACTTTTCTGCTGCACATGAATTGCCCCGCACCCCATTCCATTACAAATGTCTGGCTGCTTTTCTGCTGCACAGGTATTGTCCCACAAACCCCATTCCACTACAAATGTCTGGCTGATTTTCTGCTGCAAAGATATTGCTCCACAGACCCCATTTCAGTACCACCACCACTTCTGTGAACTGTGTTCATTAACAATTTATGCACCTTTGCGGCACAAAAATGTTTGATTTCATTTCTCCAAGTCTTTTGGGTTTATAATGCCATGATGACACCCCATTCCTAAGTCAGGGTATTGTTAAAGTTCATGAAATCAGTGTTATTTTAATCTTTGATGTTATTCAAAAGTGCTCTTGGCAGCACTCGTAATGTGCCCAGAACTGACACCTTCTGCAATTCACATAGAGTTACATGTATTTTTAGCAAATCTAAGTATGGCTGTAGATTCTTTTTTATGAGGCCCATTGCTCCTATGACTATTGTAACTTGCTGAGTAAGATATATGCAAATGAAGTAGTATAGCAATAGTGTCGTGGGCAGAGCATTCACCTTATGAGCAGGCATTCCTGGCTCAAGTCCCACTGCAACACATTCTATTTTCCATGGCAAATCACATTATGACCAATATTTTAGTTGTATAACCTACTAAATAAGATAGATTTGTGAACTGGAGTACTGCATTAAATGCAGATGTGAGGTGTCAGTGTCATAATGTTGCAAAGTCCACAGATAAGCACATGTGCCCCATATAGTATATGTACACAGGAATCATGGATACAAATGGAAGGTAAAATGTGTAATGAATGACAACTCCATACAACTTCCAAATCCTCCACCTTCCCAAGAACCATTAGATATAACTGTCTAAATCAGTGCAATTGTAAATGGGAGTAAGCACTAGTAAGCAAGTGTAAGCACCAATAAGCTGTAGTAAGCATATTTAAGCACTAGTAAGTGGGTTTAAGCCTGTTTGTGTGGGGGTAAGCAATGCACACTCAGGTTAAGTCATTTTGAAGCTAACACTCTGTAAGCATATGTAACTAGAGGTTAGCATTGCTTACCCTCGCGCAACCCCATGCAAACCCACTTACAACTGCTCAAAAGTGCCTTAATCACTCTGTATCCAATGGCCCTTGTTCTGCCCATCAGTTAAATAAACAGCCGTCCAGATCCTGAACCCAGGACCCTATGCATTATAGCCACAGTAGTTAACCACAAAGCCATCAGAGAAGTACAAAAGAATGAGGTATCACCAAACAAGTCCTCACTATAGTAAAATCAAACTGAACCTGTGAAAGGAATCAGTATGCAGTCATATGTTCTTTAACTCACTACATAACATAAATATGTGAAATGGAGTACAGCAGTAAGCCCAGAAGTGAGGTGTAATTGTAATAGAGTGTTGAAGTCACCAGTAAAACACAAGGACCCCATACAGTGTACACATGAATCATGGAAACCAGGGATATATATATATAAGATGTAATGAATAATAAATCAATGTAAAAAAGAAACTATAATGCAAAGTCTAATGTAAGCAATGCTAAGCATTGCATAGGCCAGCTTAGGAGGTGTAAGCAATGTGTAGGCAAGCTAGCTCAATGTGCCCAGTGTTATACCCTTTTAAGCAATGCCAACCTTAGGTAAGCAGATTTGCCCATAGCCTAGCCTTTTCAAAACAGACCAATCATGGAAAAGTGCGGGAAATCAGCCCTACTGAAACCCAACAGGCAGGAATACATCTCATAGCTGGTTGTAGCTTCCCCTTGCAGGCACAATGGGGAGAAGGTGTGCACTTCCGGGTGCAGTGCTGGTGCATCCAGGAGTCCAGAGTCATGGCAGGACTCCTTATCAAAAGACCATGAGCAGAGACCGCTGCAGGGCCAATACCAGGGTTCGCAATATAAGGCAGAAGCCTGGGACCATCTTACCCGTGACCTCACCAGTGCCACTGGAATACCCCAAACTGGTGAGCAGGTCAGGTATCACTATGCCGGCCTGAAGTGGCATAAGGGTGACCTCTTGGACCAGTGGATCCAAGAGGCTAGAATGACAGGGGCTGTCCCAGCTGTAAGTATCACTCCACCATGTGTGTAATAATTGCCAGCTCATGTATATCATGGACAGGTATGGCTAAATATTCCTCTTATGTCTTCCACAGCTGCACGTGAGCGGACCACAAACCAGGAGGCCCATGGAAATCACCTGGAGAGGTTGTGACACGAGGCAGGTCAGTAATACTCTTGCATGTACTGTCATAGGAAATAAATCTAAAAGTATTAGTAAATTAATTGCCTGTATAAAACCTATATTGTGTAATGCAAGTACTGCATACACCAGAGAATATGGCAGGAAGAGTCTCATATAGTATGTATGCAAATAAAAGCATAATAGCCTGACAATAAAGGTCTAACTGCTTGACTGCATGTGTAACAGTGTGAGTGTATGTGGATGGGTTTACATCAGGTTGCAGGGTATACACGCCTCAGCGGGTCAACTGTCCATGTGGCACATGCAATAACTATTTTAGTAACTTGTGACATGTGTTCAACTGTACCCCAGATATGTCACAGTCATGGTGTCACCACAGTGCCATACCCTGTTGTGGAATATGACTGCAGACCATTCTCGTGCTGACACATGTACACCTACAACACAAATGGATAACATTATAGGGACCACAGCCAACCAGTGTTACTACCAGCTATAATGCATCATTGCTGGATGGCTACACTACCTGCCATATATGCATTACACTTTACTCCTTACAACATGTTACACTGCAGTACCATGGTACGCTGTAATACAGTCAGTGTGTGCATCAGAACCATACTAGACTGTCCCTGCATTGATGGTATGGATGACAGGGATGTGGCACAGGTATCATCATATGCACAGGGCATCCTTGTGCTGACACATGTACACTTACAACACAAATGCATAACATTATAGGGTCCACAATCAACCAGTGTTTCTAACAGCTATAATGCATCATTGCTGGATGGCTATACTACCTGCCATATATGCATTACACTTTACTCCTTACAACATGTTACACTGCAGTACTGTGGTACTCTGTAGTACAGTCACTGTGTGCATCAGAACCATATTAGCATGTCCGTGCATTGATGGTATGGATGACAGGGATGTGGCACAGGTGTCATCATGTGCACATGGTATGATGTTGGTTTGCCAGAGGAGAATGGTGGGCCATACATTTGACACCATGTGTGTGGGTGAGGGATGTACTGCTTTGAGCTGGGTGTGGTGCTGTGGTGTGTGCAGGTATGGGGTTGCCCTAGGTGTATTTGTATAGTGTGTGGATATGCATGCACACAGGTCTGCCATGTGGCTGCCCTACACAGATGTTTATGAACAGCTGCAGACCATACCTGGCAGGGTGTTCAGTTCACTGCCTCTGGCCATGGACAAGTGGACTGTGCCTGCCAGGGGTTCCATGGGCATGTCCTGGTACAGGCCTCAATGTGCTACTCTCACCTGCTGGTGACAACCATCCACTGGTACCAGGCCCCTCCTGAGACTGGCAAGGATCATGTGCACGTAGCCTGCTGTGGTGTGGTGTGGACAGCACCCCCCACACTGCTGGGGCTGATACTGCCACTACGGGAGCCCCTTGGTGTCCTAGCTTGTCCACCTTGACTGTCAGCTGTTGGTGTTGCTGGCCCATGTCCACATGGCCGTCGCCGCATCCCCACCAAACATTGAAGCACACACACATACCACAGCCAATAAGGGACATCATCTCACCATGCCATCTATCCATAATCTCGGTATAAGCACGGATGGCACCAGACAGTTCACGGATGTTGTCGCTTTCAGATGTGAGATCAGCCATCTGCAGCTTCAGGCCCTGTCTGGTGTAACATTCCATACATGCCTGCACCACCATGACAGCCTGAAACATGCGCCTGCTGGTACCAGCTATGTCGCCTCTGCCAGAAGCATGATGTCCAGAAGCCCTACCACGAGCCCCCTGGGACATCCTCCTATGTGGTTCCCTGCTGGACATCCGACAATGAAGCTTTGACGGAACACTGTAGGCATGGTTACCACACTTTCCTGTGCACTGCCACCAAACACCAGCTATCCCTCTGCTATGGCCACTGGTGATGGGGTATGTATAGGCACTGAAATGGTGTGCAGGGTTGGGGTAGCTAAAAGGGGGATGTCAAATGTTGGCGCAGTGTCGGCCCCTGACAACCCCACCTATGCCTTAACAGTACTATAATCATCTTTGTTGTCTATGGACACCAACATCAGATTGCATGCAGAAGGGACCCTGGGGCTTATATAAGAGAGTGAGAGATGCAATGTCATTGGCCACACCGGTGGCAGTGCTACAGGTTGGGTGCAGTATTACAATACATCAATGGCACATTTCCATAATACCACCACATATGGACATCTGTTTATCACTACTATGCAGCAACATAATATACTTATGACATGTCAGATATGCATGCTTTACCTGTACTGATGCGGATATATACGCAACAGTGGTCTACTGATGTGCCCTCTGGCCCTACCTGCACATTCTTTGGCCAGTGTGTGGGTGGCACCCACCTCCACAAAGGTGTCTGGTGGCTGGTGGCTGGCCGGATGGGTAGGTGCCACGAGGCTGGCCAGGAGCTCCTCCACATGTGTCGGGGGGATATATGGCATGGACCCCCCTGTTCATAGGTTCATAGGTGCATAGGTAGGTACTAGGCTATCTGCCCGAAGGCATTTATAAGCCTAGCCGGAATGTGTTGGCTTTTGCCACCCCCTTAGATTAGTTCCCTATGCCTCTGTCCAGCAGAGCCATTGAAGTGATCCCTGGGGTAAATGTTCTGTTTCCCATCCACTCATCAAGGTTTCTCTTGAAGAGGGTTAGTGAGGAGCTCTGCCTAATGTAGATTGGAATCTTGTTCCAGAGTATGGGAAGTCTCTGGGACAGGAATCTATCCCTCCAGCATGTCCTATTTATTGTTGTGGTGAGGTTTAGATTCCTGGAGCATGTGGCTCAAGGGGATATTGTTTTCTTTAGGTGGAGCATGTCCATCAATTCTGGGTTGGACATGGCCTTGTATGTCAGGCAGACATCACCTCTGACTAGGTGGTATGCAACCAAGTACAGCTGGAGTTTCTTCAGTCGAGCTGCATAGAGCATTTGCTTGAGGCCAGTGATCCTCTTGGTGAGGTACTTCTGTAGTCTTTCCAGTTGTTGCAAGTGTCTTGTAAGGTATATCCCAAATGGAGTATTGTACTCTATGATGGGTCTGATGAGTGATGCGTCGAGGGCCCAGTGACCTTTTTTGACCTGGAAGCAAACCCTTTTGTGATTAGGTGGGCCACATAGAAGGATTTTCTAACCACTTTGGCAATGTGATTATCAAAGGAGAGGTTACTATCTAC
Organism: Protopterus annectens; assembly: GCF_019279795.1. Taxonomy (NCBI): domain Eukaryota; kingdom Metazoa; phylum Chordata; order Ceratodontiformes; family Protopteridae; genus Protopterus; species Protopterus annectens. Next base: position 383,724,289 of record NC_056729.1, read on the forward strand.
TTGGGTCCCCAGATCCCTTATTATGTATTCTGTATATAGGGGGCTACCACCTATGTGGTAGTTTGTGGGTACTTTTTTTTTCCAAAGGGGGTGACTATGCACTTTTTGGCATTTAGCTTGAGGCCATGGTTTTGACAACAGGTATCTGTCTCAGTGAGACCCTTTTGTCTGTGTCAGCCAGAGAGTCAATTATAGCCCCGAGTTTGCAGTCATCTGCAAACTTGGTCAGCCACAGTGCTCCTGTGCTTGTCTGTACCTCTGAGAAGTATATGCTGAACAGGAGGGGTCCTAGGACTGATCCTTGGGGGACGCCACTTGTAACCGGTTTAGAGTCAGACCTAGCTCCTGCAACTCTTACCATGTGGGTTCTGTCCATGAGCCAGTTGGCAACCCATCTCGTGATGTAGGGGTTTATGTTCAGACTGGTGAGCTTGTCTATAATACCTGAGTGGGGAATGGTGTTGAAGGCCTTTGTGAGGTCTAGGTAGGCTGTGTGGACCACCTTTCCCTCATCTATAGCCTTGGTAACTGTCTCAAAGAAGTCAACAAGGTTTAGGAGGCATGATCTTCCCTTAACAAAGCCAAACTGTGGTGAGGTGATCCCCCTGGACTGCAGCAGCATCCCGATGGGCATTGCGAAGCAGGTTAGAACAATGATGCTGGTCCTGGTCATAACTGCGGTTGTGCAGTCTGACATCATTGACCCTGTGAACTAGGTAGTTACACAGGGTGGTCCACTCCTGCTGGTCATGGGCAGCCCAGCCAAACAGCACAGGGTAGTGCTGGATTAAATAAGTGAGCAGCACTTCATTTTCGGCAGCTATATATGATGGTAGCCATGCATGTGACATCTTGGCTAAAAGGCATAAAGATGGATACAGATCTGAGCAACTCATACAGCAAGGTTACCACAGTTCTTAATACACATCTCTGTCACCCCCACCATATCAGCGGCAATAAACTGTACACACAACTCATTAGGTATGGCTACAGCTTACCTACCAGTGGGACAGATATTGTATTGTATCACACTTTCTGCTATGTGTTTGTAGCCGTGTTCCCTGTGTGGACACTATCATTGTTGGCCTTTTACAGACTATTCACCTGCATGCCATTGTCAGAGCCACTATGGTTCCATATATGCCTGTGGTAAGGCTGCTTTGTGATTGCTGCACATCTGACATTCCGTGTTATTGTGGATATCTATGCATGCTTTTGGACATGTTCCAGGGTTGTGTAGACTATTACTACCAACATATGTTCTATAACAGTAACACAATAGCATGTATATGTACTATTGCTCAGCAGAACCACCTCTCCAAACCCATCTGCCCATGTTACCTGGCCACATCACATGTGTATCCCACCCTGGAGCCTCCTCATGTACTGGTCCAGCAATACCATCAGGTGGAACCAACCCAAAGGATGTTGCCCCCCTGGGGGCACACACAGACATTTTCCTGTCTCCTGAGGTCAGGACCAGGGTCTGTTCAATAACGGGCTCCACAGACACATGTAGGATGTGCTACATCACGCTGAGGCACCCAGTACGCATTCACAGGGCCGACATGTTCCTCCTGCTCAGCCTCCAGGCCAGGCAGCTTCAGGAAGTGGACTGCTGTTGTGAGTAGCACTGGGTGGGAGGCTTGTTCCCATTGTGTTCATATTGGGGCCCATGAGGCATCCACATCACAGACCACACACACCATCCAGGGTGTTTACCCACCACATGTGTCACATACCACCCCTGTAGACTGTAATTTATATCTACCAACCCTGACTACCTCCACAACTATACCTGCCATACTTCCCCATATTCCCATTCCATACTTCACAGACGAGGGCAATGTGGTCCCAACAAGGGGTTAACATGTGACATACTCATCCATGTTGCACACACTGCCAGCTGTAGATATCTGTGTGTATTCCTATGTGTGCTGTTTCCTCAAACATACCATGCAGCACTGTGGTAGTAATATAGGGAACATGTATTTACATACATATATGTTTGTGTGTGTGTTTGCATATATGTAGACATGTGCATATAGTTATATATCTATATTTGTGTAGATATATGTGATGTATATATGTGCTCGTATATATGTCTACACATTGGTATATGTATATTTGTGGACATACATTTATATATATATATATATATATATATATATATATATATATATATATATTTATATACACATATATATGCTTATATATTATATATGTGTACATACGTTCACATATGCATAATTATATGTGGGGTACATTCAGAAATCAGGTCCACAATCTCACAACACCTTCCTGCACAGCTGCACTGTTCTGCCTTGCTACAACACAGACAGGTGCCACATATGGAAACAGCCTGACATTAGGGGTATATGTAGGACCAGATTGCAGGTAACCCTATTACACACCTATGGCATTCCTGCATGCTACATTACAGATTAACCTGAGTATCCTGCAAGGGTTGGACTGTGGATCCCACGTGCCCATCATAATGGCATTACTTCCATCACCAGCGATTGGCCCCGTAATATACATACTTCCCATCACACAACACACACTATGATGGCTTACATCTTGTCAGTCAGTGCTGATCTGCACAGTTGACAGGTATGGCCCACTGCCCACAGGGACAGACACTATTGTCCATAGCAGTTGTTCAGCTGAACATCATTACAACAATACCTGATGGCACATATAAATCATTCAACATCATCCATCCCATTATTATGGACCAAGTACTACATTCAGTTACATGCATATATACTTCACATACCTGTTGTGGGAATGATGTCTGTATATATATATATATATATATATATATATATATATATATATATATATATATATATCTATATATATATATATATATATATATATATATATATATATATATATATATATATATATATTGTTGTGCCTTTGCCTTTCACTTTCAGTTTCTCTCTCTCTCTCTCTCTCTCTCTCTCTCTGTCTCTCACCAGTAAATGGATTGAGCTGCTTTGAATAGATTGCAGCATGGATTTTGTAGGTAATGCACATGATCAGGTGATGGCCTCTGCACCAATCAGTGTCCTCCACTTGCTACCTGCATGCAGCTTACTGTGTAGTACTTCCAATTACCACTGTCATGGCAACCACCTACTATAAATCCCTACATCATGTGGGCATGGTCCCTTTACCTTTCCTGTGTGATGGACATCGTTCCTGTGTGTGGGCATCAGTGTTACAGACGGCAGGTAACAATACCTCTTACTGGAGAACCTGCACACTCAGACCAGCTACATATTTGTAGGAGGTTCCAGAACTAAAGACAGAGTGTGAGTAGAGTTGTTGCATGCATTGTATAGCACTGGTGTTACAGGGTTTGTGTGTAAATACTAGTTTAACTTGGAATGCAGTCTGCCTGCATAGCTCTCAACTGTGGGCCTATCCTCTTGATGGCCAGAGGTGTGCCTATTATGCTTTGTCTGTCCACCACACAGGTCTTGTGTCAGATATTTCACTGGCAGTGTGTGTGTTGAGTGCTATCAGTACATGGCTGCATCCATTTCTGTTTCTAACTTCATATTCCTGACTAAGGGTATGTTACAGACTATCCTGTAACACCAGTGACTTGCTTAGTGTATGACAACAGTTTTCCACATATGGGCCTGTGTTCCAGCTTCTGTCCTCCACCTACATACCAGGCTTTGCACATATGACATGCTGTCAGGGGTTGTTCTGTAGTGGGCTGTGAGTATGTCATGCTGCCATTCCTGCCATCAGTCCACTGCTTTTGTGTCCACCATGCATACGGTGGGGTTGGGGCCATATATGTGTGGGCTTCACCTACATAATACATGTGTGCCCTTTTGCACTCCAGAGGCCAGTGTATGTAACAGTGGTATATGGCTCTGTATTATTAAGTCTAGGGCGGGGGATGCACTATAACTAACCTAGGCTGTTACAACATGTGGGGGCATCAGGGGTAAGCTGCCTTAAGGTATCTGGCTGTACATTACCATAGAATCTACCTTGGATAAATGCAGGCCTACTGCCTCCTGCCTTACCGACTGTTCTGTTTGTCAGTGTGCTTGTGATGGTGTCAGTTACGCCTTGTTATGTAACAGTTACATCCCATTGTGTCATATGAGGTCTTTACCCCCTAGGGATTGTGTACAGAGTGTAGATAAATGCTGCTGAACTATACATCTGCATTACTTACTGTTGATTATTTGATGTCCTGTGGCCCAGTCTGTCTTTACTTGTGTACTACTTGAAGGCCGCGGCCTAGACAGCAACATTTGTAAACCTTTCCAGACTAATGTATTAGTATAACTGTTTCACAGTTGCATTACTCTGTTTATATGGATGTCAGTGTCTAAACAGCTATATAATATGGCATATGCAACTGTAATAGTACACAAATAAAGCTTTCCCACATATGCAAACCTTTGTGTGGTGTTATATCCTTTGACCTCTCTGTGGGTATATGTTGCAGGGAACGATTGTCATTTGTATGGGTGGCTTATACAGTATCCAGTTGGTAAGGTGTTAACTGAAGGCATAGTGGCTATTTCATATTGTGTGCACCTTCTACATATGTATCTTACTATACATATCTATGCGTGTGTATGTGTAGTTACATATATACATATATATATATATATATATATATATATATATAGATAGATATATAGATATATAGATAAATATATATTTATTTATATATGTGTATATCTGTATATCAGTATCTGCATATATGTGTCTGTGTATATGTATCCTAGGGATGTTGATTGCTTCCACATTGTACATTCCCTATGAAAGCCAGACTGTACTGCATGATATAATAAACAACCAAAATCCAAGTGGAATAAATTTCACAAGATAAAAAAGCACAGGTTTATTCTAGCGCCTCGGTGTAAAAACACCTTCATGGAATACAAATTCAGTCACAAATACTGCTTAAATACACATTTTAATAATAAGCAATAAAACAATAAAATAATTAAATAAATTCAATTATTTCTTAAAGCAAACATCTCCAATTAATTTCACCATTAAGTCCTTTAGGAACCATGGTATTAAATTTCAAAATATAAATACTTTCTTTGTATAAAAGTTTATTTTTTAAAATATTATCGTCTCCACAAAAAGAAACGATTTGTTCCAAAACACATCCTTTTAACAATGAATAGTCACTATTATGTGATTCTATAAAATGAGCAGCAATAATTTTTTCTTTCCTCCCATTCTTAATGTCTCTAATATGTTCCATAAAATGTGAGCGGAATATTCTCTTTGTTTCCCTCACATAAAACATATTCCAGGGACAGCTTAAAGCATACACTACCCCCTTGGTTTCACATGAAATTCTTTGTTTGGATGTAAAGGGTACATTATTGATGTATTTAAAACAAATAACTATATGTGGACACACTAAACATTTGCCACATTTAAAGCTACCTGTCTGAAGTATACAACTGGGAACTGCACAATTCGGCATACTAAAACGTCCCTGTACTAGCATATCCTTTATACTTCTACTCCTTTGGTATGCTTTAGAAAAACATTTCGGTAGCACATCAGATAAGCAATCATCCTTCAACAGAACCTTGCAAAAATGAGTTAACATTTCAAATATTTCAAAACGTTTTATGTTATACATTGTTACAAAATAAATCTGTTGAATTTGGTCCAACTAAAACATTTTTAGCTTATTTATTCCTTTATTTTTCCCAATAGAATTTTTATTCTTATTATACACTTTACGACTAGCCTGTCTTATTCTGTTAACGTCATATCCCCTCTTTATAAAAATCTCTGTAGACTTGCAAATTTCCTTTTCCAGAATCTCTGTTTTATTATATATCCTGGACAACCTTAAAAACTCATTATAAGGGAGTGCATCTATTGTATGGGGAGGATGGCAACTAGATGTATGTAAAAAAATATTGCCATCCTCAAGCTTTCTATGTACCCCTGATACAATTGTACCATCTATTTTCCCTTCTAGCTCTAAATCCAAAAAATGAACTTTAATGCCTTGTTGCAAACCATCAAAACTCAAATCAAATGGGTTTTGCTGTAAATCAAATATAAATTTATTTGCTTTTTCGTTGCCCCTTCACATATAAAAATCAAATCGTCAATGTAACGAAAATATTTTTTGACATATTTTTTCATAAATTCCTGCCTAAACAGAAATGTTGTTTCAAAATATGACAAATAAATTTGCATACATGGGGGCAAAAGGTGCCCCCATTGCAGTATCTTCCTTTTGTCTATAAATCTGCTGATTGTATATAAAATAATTGTTCACCAAACAAAATTCTATCATTTCTGTTATAAAAATAGAGCGAGGATTATCCCCTAAAAAATGCAAAATAGCAGTTATACCATCTTTATGTTTTATTGATGTATATAAACTTTTCACATCCAATACAATCCAGCACATTTCCTTATGCCATTCCAAATCAGTGACTTTTTTTTCAAAAAAACAAAACTAATTATTTTTTACATAGGGAAGCAATATCTCATGCAACAGCATGCTCATGTTATATAAAAAATATCTACAAGCAGAGAGAATGGGTCTACCTGGAGGTTTTTCAAGATTTTTATGAATCTTCACCAGACAAAAAAATATTGCCGGTTCTTTGTCATTAACAGAAAATTTAATTTCCGCATCTTTTTTGGAAACATAACCTAAATGTAGACCTTTCTGTAACAAAATATTATACCTCTCTATTGCCCTTATCAACCGTACAGCATTACTGCATTCATATATTCTTTTATTTTCTAGATATTCCATACACATTCCATAATATTGTACGGCATTCATTATAACAATTGTACTGCCCTTATCGGCTGGTTTAATTATCAGCCCTTTGTTATTCTGCAGTTCCAACAAAGCCCTCCATTCTCAATAAGTTAGATTATAGTGTATGGACTTCTTGTTTAATTCCTCACATATATTGCTTCCTTCAAAGCTAGTTAGGGAATGGAAATGTGAAATGTTCTGGTTTTGAAAAGGAGGTATGAATTTACTAACTACTGGGATACTAGATGTATCCAATAAACAATATGCATTCGAGTCTAATAACCACTCATCGCAATTTTGCTGCTCATTTTCTTCCTCACATGAAAATAAACTTTTGTTAGAAGATTCATCAGCCAACTCATTGTTACTTTCATTCTTATCCACTTTACAAGAAAAAAAAAAACATTTCAAATGCAATTTACGAACAAATTTAAAAAGTTCCTGTTGAAAAACATGAATCCGTGGAACAACTGTTGGGATAAACTTTAATCCCAAACTTAATACTGTGCACTGCTCTTGTGTCAAAGCATACCCCAACAAATTTACTAAATTTAAAACATTTAAAACTACACCATTACCAGTAACATTAGCATTTAAATCTTACTGTTATATTGTTCATTTCTGTGGTCTCTGTTGTATGGACCATTCCCACTATGGGAGTTATTCCAGTTCCTTTTCTGTCCCTGTTTGTGTTGTTGCCATCCTCCATTCCCCCGAAACCAATTCTGATGTTCCTGTGGCTGTTCAGGGGGGGCAGAGGGGGATAATCTTCATCACTGCTTCCCTGGTTGTTGCTCAAGTTGGAGCCATCCGTAGATGTAAAGGAAACCGACTGTTTCCTTTATCGGTCATCATATTGTCTTCCAGCTCTGGCTTTCCATTGATTGGATGATGCTACAAAGGCACGATCCCCTTCATAGTCATTGACATCCCTTATCAACTTCTTCTTTTTATAACTGATAAGTTCAGTTTCCAATGTGCCCAACTTACTATTCATTTTGCTAAGAAGATTATTGGCATTGGCAATACAAATAGAATTGGTGATAGTATTAGACAATGTAACCAATTCTTGTTTGAGTTTTTTATGTTGTAACTCATCCCTTTCAAGCAAATTTGTAGCCAGTCCATGACACATTTATGGGAAGCTGCTAACCACCATTCCCTAAACTGTTTATCTATATGGCACTTTTCATCAAATGGAGTGCTAGGGTTCTTCAATGTTCAGTTCAATGTACCTTTTCAGGCCCAAAATATTGTAATGCATGCAAGTTTCTTTTTCCAAAAGTTTTTCAAATTTATCACATAGTTCTCTTTTTTCTAACGGAACATTTGTTAGATGATATGATGTTAACAGAATAAGAGAGGCTAGTCATAAAGTGTATAATAAGAATAAAAATTCTATTGGAAAAAGTAAAGGAAGAAATAAGCTAAAAAAGTTTGAGTTGGACCGTATTCAACAGATTTATTTTGTAACAAAGTATAACATAAAAAGTTTTGAAATATTTGAAATGTTAACTCATTTTTGGAAGGTTCTGTTGAAAGATGATTGTTTATCTGATGTGCTACTAAAATGTTTTTCTAAAGCATACCAAAGGGGTTGAAGTATAAAGGATATGCTAGTACAGGGATGTTTTAGTATGCCGAATTGTGCAGTTCCCATTTGTATACTTCAGACAGGTAGCTTTAAATGTGGCAAATGTTTAGTGTGTCCACATATAGTTAATTGTTTTAAATACATCAATAATGTACCCTTTACATCCCAAGAAAGTTTTTCATGTGAAACCAAGTGGGTAGTGTATGCTTTAAGCTGTCCCTGCAATATTTTTTAAGTGGGGGAAACAAAGAGAATGTTCCGCTCACGTTTTATGGAACATATTAGAGACATTAAGAATGGGAGGAAAGAAAAAAATTATTGCTGCTCATTTTATAAAATCACATAATAGTGACTATTCATTGTTACAAGGATGTGTTTTGGAACAAATCATTTCTTTTTGTGGAGATGATAATATTTTAATAAATAAACTTTTATTCAAAGAAAGTATTTATATTTTGAAATTTAATACCATGGTTCCTAAAGGGCTTAATGGTGAAATTAATTGGAGATGTTTGCTTTAAGAAATAATTGAATTTATTTAATTATTTTATTGTTTTATTGCTTAACTATTATTAAAATGTGTATTTAAGCAGTATTTGTGATTGGATTTGTATTCCATGAAGGTGTTTTTACACGGAGGCGCTAGAATAAACCTGTGCTTTTTTATCTTGTGAAATTTATTCCACTTGGATTTTGGTTGTTTATTATTTTAAAACTCCCGGTGGTTGTGATGTACTGCATGATATGTTACTGATACCAGCCTGACAACATACAGGTGGGATGGAGTACTGTTAACATATTGTGCCCATGTTGTGTCAGGTCCTGGTTATGGGATCTGCAACAGTTGGTAGTGTATTTCAGGGGAGACTTGTTTGGCTGTGGGGGGGCTAACCTATTCATACAAGATGCAAGTTTTGGGGTCTCTCAACCCCATTAACGGTGCATGTGGACATATATGTTTTTGTTATGTTCCCATTGTTATCTACAGATGTATGTCAATATATACCTATATAGATATATATATCTGCTTACATATATATATATATATATATATATATATATATATATATATATATATATATACACACACACACATATATAGATATATATTTATATATCTATATCTACATATATAGATATGTTATATCTATTTAGATATTAATATATAGACACACATACATACATGTACATGTTGGAATACATTCCCTGTACTGTTGAATGACTGGTCTGGATGATATGTTTGTGAAAACATCAAGGTTATGTATATCTGACATGGCTTAGTGGTAAATCACTTTGGCTATGGTGTGCAGGGTCCTGGCTTGTAGAGGCTGTTTATTGTGTTGCTGGGCAGAACAAGGGCTGTTGGATACAGAGTGATTAAGGCACTTTTAAGCAGTTGTAAGTGGGTTTGCACTTGGCTGCGTAGAGGTAAGCACTGCTAACTTCCGGTTACAGTTTCTTATACTCAGTTAGCTTCTAAATTGCTTTACCTGTGTAGGCACTGCTTATCCTCATGCAAGCAGGCTTAACCCACTCACTGCTGCTTAAAAGTGCTTACCCCCGCTTACCATCATGCTAATTTCTTTAAAAGAAAAGAAAAAGGGTTGATAGGAAAGTTGTGAAAAAGGGGCACAAAGAGAGAAAGACAGTAGGAAAAATAGCTAGGGATGTGCAGGAAGGGTGTATGGAAGATCCATAGCTGCCCATTTATTCTACAGCAACAGCTGTGCATATACACTGAATTTGGAGGTATATTTGGACACTCAAACCCCTGGGAGAGGGGTGAGGACAACAATAATAAGTTATGATGCCAATTAGACTAGATTACATGTGTCCAGTGGACACATTTGCGAAATTGACAGATATGTATGGGGCAAACTTTTTTTTGGGAACAGATTGCTCTTTTTTTTTCAGGTGAGAGTGGGATGCTGGCGTGGGGTAGTAGGTATATGTGGGGAGGTAGGTTGGGTAGATTAACAGACAAGACAAACAAGATGCATACAGGGGCGGCATATGACACGTGGGGGGTAACACCTTGATGGGGATGGGTGTTGAAAAATTGGAAGCCCATGAGTCCCTTAGTGGAAACCGTGGGACTGAGGTTCCCACCCATGGGCAGTCACCACTGCACCTTCACAGCCCCGAAGGTGGCTGTGCTGGGGGCTGAGTCACAGAGCCAGGCTGACCCTCTAATCATGACACATGGCCCTTGTGCCAGTGTAGCAGATCACCAAACTGCTGATTGAGCTTGCTACGCACCACAACCCGGACCTGGTGATGGATGACAGGTTCCTGTCTGCGCCTGCTCCCAGGGGGGCGAGCCCCATCCCCTGAGGTGGTTCCACCCAAAGGTGGTGCAGTACTAATGGGCGAGGAGCTCCTGGGTTGGGCCCCAGACATGCTGGTGCCCGGTGCCACAGCCAGCTGGGATGGAACAGTTAGTTCCGCTGGGACCAGCCTTCCCAAACGTGCTATAATGTTTGGATTTTATCATCATATGTGGGTTAGTAATAGTCAACACATTCCAGGGTTAGGTATAACAGCATGCATAGATATTCCCATTAAACCAGACACCAGATACAGAACAGTTGCATAGCAAATGGAACACATGCATATATGGGACCACAGTGGTAATAACAGCATGCAGGTACATTGATGGCACCATGCCACCAGTGCTGGAATAATTCAATATAGCACATGCATGGAAACAAATTGAAATATTTATCAACCAATAGGACGTAATCAGAACAGTGGAGTCATTACATACCAGTTGAGGTGGGTATGTAGTTTATTGTTGGATATATGGTGGTGGGGGAGAAAGATGTCAATTAACAACTAGTATATTCCTGTAGTCTACATTACTTTCCTAGTCAGTGCTGTTAGTACATTACAAATATTACTACAGTACCCTATAACCTTAGTTTGGATAGTGATATGGCTGTCATCATCATTATACATGAACTGGTTTTACCTTCAGTATACACCTCTTACCTGGTATACCTGTGGAGGTAATGTTTGTTAACACTAACTGTTTCTACACATACTCCCAGATTCTGGGTTGATGTTGTGCACACAGCTGTCGATCTCTTTCTGCACAGACACTGGTCATGTCTTGACCACATGCAGGTGTACCGGGACATATCTAGACTATTGCACTCTTCAACCTTTAGTGACTTACCACACACATATACATGCTTTCCTAGACAGTTATATTATGTGGCACAGTGCGATTGACAGTGATCAGTGATATTTTTTTATTCCGAGCAACTGGAATACTCACAATTCCATACAATACCAGAGTAAACAGTACCAGTACAATGTATCAAGGTATTTATTTCTTGGCACAGTGTTCTTATCTGATGTACCTGTGGGAGCAATGTTTTTAGCACTACCTGAATGTTGCTACACAAAGTTCCAGATTACAGATTAGTATTATGCACATACATCTCACTCTGTTACTGTACACACTCTGGTCACAGCTTGACAACATGTGGGTGTAGATAGGGCATACTTGGCTTATTACTCTCATAACAGTTTTGGGAGTTGCTAGAGTGACAGATTTTTTTTCATAGATGTGTGACAGTTGTATTCCCTGTTTGCTGCCTAAACATCTGGGATCATCCTACAGACTACTCAGGGGGACAGGGAGACAGGCAGCAGATATTGGCCCATATACTGGACATCCTAGTCTTATCTGTACAGTTGTGGGGTATAATTCTATATGCAGCCTACTCCCACTCCCAGGATTCAGACCATGGCCATGTCTGCTACAACTTAAACACTGTCCACCAGAGTTGTGTGTGCTATATAGATAATGCTGTATATTTCCTAGCTGCCTCCTGTCTTATAATTCTCCTGTGGTTTTGCATTCTGACCTTGTATTACAACACTCTTATACAGGTTTTCCTAGATAGTTATATTTTGTAGGACAGTGTGGGTGACAGTGATGAGTAATACCTTAATATTCAGAGCAACTGCATCAGTCACAATGCCATACAATACCAGAGTAAACAGTACCAGTACAGGGTATCATTCTTGTATTTCTGGGCACAGTGTTGGTATCTGACAGACCTGTGGGAGGAATGTTTGTTAGCACTACCTGAATGTTGCCACACACACCACCAGATTCCAAATTACTATTATGCACATACATATCACTCTGTTTCTGTACACACTCTGGCCACAGCTTGACAACATGGGGGTGTAAATGGGACATACATGGCTTCTTACTCTCATAAGGTTTTGGGGAGTTGCTAGTGTGCCAGCTTTGTTCTCATAGATGTGTGTCAATCAGTTGTATTTCCTGTTTGCTGCCTATACGTCTGGGATCATCTCGTCTCATTTCTCAGGGGGACAGGTTGACAGGCAACAGATATGGGCCACTTTACTGGACATTCTGGACATATCTGTACAGTTGTGGGGTATGATTCTGCATGCAGATTACTACCACTGCCAGAATTCGAACTATGGCTGTGTGTGCTAAAAATACAATAGTTCAGGTTTTGTTGTGTGCCTTTTCCCTGTTTTCTGCCTATGTGTCACTCAGTTGTAATAAATGGCCTCTGGGATTACACCAGTCATATACAGGCATTCCTACACATTATATTTATGGTGAACAGTGTGGGTAACAGTGCTTAATACAACACTACTATTACGTGATTGAAAATCTACATTACCATATGATACCAGAGCAACATTAGGACTAGACCCTACCTAGCTATGTAGTGATACTGAAGTGTGTGGCTGACATTGCACACACCACACAGCGTTTAGGGTGAGGTGTGTCCCAGGTTACATGTTACATACAGAATATACCAAGACATGTACAGTATGATAATGGGGGATTTAATGGGTGTATATGGACAATACATAGTGTGACATACCTTCATATACACATTAACAGACACATAACAGGCAGACACACATCTGATATACCAGGGCCTATTTCTGCTAACTAACTTGACCGTGTGTCTAATGTGTTACAGGTAGGTGGCACATAGCACATGCATAGCTAGCCTGGATTGTGGTATCAGTTACCTGTATAGTTGATGGTGACAGTGGTAACCTTAATGTGGTACATGGAACATATACTGGGTTTAACTTGGTGTAATGACAGTGTACACAGCACCCACATCCCCCAGTGGATATTGTACTCCATGTAACCCATGATGACATTTTGCCATCAACACCATCACACATTGGCTGCGACTAAAATACAACCCATAGTATACACCAACAGTGATACTACAGGGATATGCATCTAATGCACATGCCACACACGTAGTAAGGTGTTGCATTGTCATGCCTCACCTATGGGCAGCAACAACACTATCTGTATTACTGTGTGGCAATGGGTATTGTAATAGGAGTATGTGGCCTAGGAATGATGTACCCTACAGATATATGGACATGCACAACTACACACACATGCCAGAACACAATGTGTATCCCATGCCTATCAACCCATTTGCAAAACACTGTAGTGCTGGTACTGCAAGGCTCATGTAGCCGTTATGGGGAAGAGCTTAACAGAGTACATGTATTGTCCCATACAGCAGCAGCCACAACTGACTATGGCAATGGGTGTTGCGTTGGTTGTGAAAGCCCTCATGGAATTCCCAAGTACAGGTGTGATAACACACAGACACTGCTATACTCAGTCATGCACACATACACATCTGTCACTACAGGGGTGCATCACTGCAGGTGGTCATAGCCATGTACCTAGCTATTGTCCAAGGAGAGATGGGTTGTGTAGGGGTTATGTGTACAGTGGTATCCTGCCACCTGCCAGGGTGTAGCAGGCAATCTATCGACAGGCACTACTGTGGTGACCCTCAGGGTGAAAATGACATGCATCAACCAATCCTCCAGGTGCCTCCTGCACATGGCCACTGAGGTGATCAAGTTGACATGTATGCAACATGCATTACAACACATGGTTAGTGTTTGTGATGGAGACCTATACCCAAGCATGTTCTGTTGAATGTGGTAGTGTAGTGGTGGTACCCGTGGCATGTATGGCGTACAGGGTGACATCTCCTATATGTGCCAGTTCTTACACAGCTCAGCAGACATGTCAGTGTCAGTCAAGCTTAGGTTGCCTGTACATATCCCAGCTGGATACCTGCCATCTGCACATCTGTACAGGGACTGACAGTCATCATCTTGGCAAGTAGCTATGCACTAGGATGAGTGTGTTGACAGATAGATGTTTGACAATCATATGTATGCCATGACTACATGTCAGAAGCCCTCACTAACATGTTCTGTACAGACAGTAGTCAACAGTTACATTCCACATGTCGGATCATTACCCAGTAAGGGGAATATACTGTGACACAGCTCACACACCAGGGATACAACAGGGAGGCTTAAGTGTCCAGCTATGCCTGCAGGTGTGCCAGTTGTCAGTACTACATTTAGCACTCTGCTCTTGCCTGGATAAGCAGTTTCAACAGTAGTACTGCCATGATACACTACATAGTGTGACAGCATGATCCCTGGCCTAATACCCCTGTATGTAACACTTTCACATGGATAACAGTGCTGTACAGGCCACATATACATCGATGTCCCACACATGACACTCACACCCCTTGCTACTGTAATGACAGCAATTAGGCACATGGAGTGTACATGGTATTACATACACTTATTGCAGATGTGAGTACCCTGCTATGTTATCAGACTGGGTGGTGTGACCTGGGTATCAGGGCTAAACTATGCTCATAGTGTCATAGTTTCATAGTATAGTACTAGGCTATCTGCCCTGGGGCATTTGTAAGCCTAGCCATAGTGATGTGGCTTTTGCCACCCCATGAAATGGTACAAAAATGTACAGAATAAATCTAGAATACTGTGCCTCTGTCTAGTAGTGACACAGTGAAGGTCCCCTTATATAATAGAATTAGTTTACTGTGCCCCTGTCTAGCAGTGACACAGATGTGACCCCTGGGGTAAACTTACGATCTCCCATCCACTCATCAAGATTTCTCTTGAAGAGAGTCAGTGAGGGGCTCTGCCTAATATGAACTGGGATCCTGTTCCAAAGCATGGGAAGCCTCTGGGTTATAAATCTATCCCTCCAGCATGTCCTATTCATACTTGTGCCAAGGTTTAAGTCTTTAGCTCTCGTGGTCCTGATGGATTTAGATTTTTTGAGGTGGAGCATGTCCATCAGATCCTGATTGGACATGGCCTTATACGTCAGGCAGAGATCACCTCTGAGCAGGCGGTATGCTACTGAATAGAGCTGAAGTTTCTTTAGTCTGGCAGAATAAGGCATATGTTGGAGACCCTTGATCCTTTTGGTGAGGTACTTTTGTGGTCTCTCCCGCTGTTGCAAGTGCCGGGTGAGGTACATACCAAATGGGGCATTGTACTCAATCATGGGTCTGATGAGGGAGGAATATAGGGGTACAATGACATCCTTGGATCTGGATGTGAAACCCTTCATGATGAGGTGTGCAAGGTAGAATGTTTTTCTAACCACTTTGGCAATGTGGGTGTCAAATGAGAGGTTGCTGTCTACTTGGGTCCCTAGGTCTCTGATTACTTTTTCTGTACTCAGTGGGTTGCTGTCTATGTGATAATTTGTGGGTACTTTGTTTTTTCCAAAAGGGATGACTATACATTTTTTGGCATTTAGTTTAAGGCCGTGACTACGGCACCAGTTGTCTGTTTCAGTGAGGCCTTTTTGTAGGATGTGTGTATCTGCTGGTGTATCGACTATGGCGCCTAGTTTGCAGTCATCTGTGAACTTTGTCAGCCATAGCCCTCCCATGTTTGCTTTAACATCTGAGAAATAAATGCCGAACAAGAGGGTCCCAGGACAGATCCCTGTGGGACACCACTTGTGGCTGGCTTTGAGTCTGACATTGCTCCAGCGATTTTAACTTTATGGGTTCTGTCCTTTAGCCAGTTTGCAACCCATCTAGTGACATAAGGGTTTACGTTTAAGCTGTTTAGCTTATCTATGATGCCTGAGTGGGGTATTGTGTCGAAGGCCTTAGCCAAGTCCAGGTATGCTGTATGGACTGCTTTGCCCTCATCAATGGCTCTAGTGACTGTTTCAAAAAAGTCAACCAGGTTTAAAAGGCAGGATCTGCCTTTTACAAAGCCGAACTGGGTGGGGTCAAGCATCTGTAGGTCCCCTATGTCTCCGTTTATGAGTTCCATAATGATTCTTTCCATAGCTTTGCAGACCAGGCTAGTCAAGCTTATGGGGCGGTAGTTTCCAGGGTCTGTAGAGGCACCCCCCTTGTGGAGTGGGACCACTGTTGCTGTACGCCAGTGTTCAGGTACATATCCCAAAGTAAGGCTAAGGTTAAATAGTATTTTTATGTGTGGGTTTAGCTCCTCTTGGAGTTCACGTAACACGCACCCCGGGATACCGTCAGGTCCCATTGATGCTGTGTTTTTTGCTTTGTTTAAGGCGGTTCTCACTTGGACATCTGAGATGACAGGGACATTACATTCAGCTGGGATAAGTATTTCTTCTTTTGGGGGTGAAGGAGGCGAGAAATTTGCACTGAACCTGTCAGCCAGAATGTTAGCAATATCTGTGGGTTCAGTGTATTTTTTGTTGTTGTGAACCAACTCTGAGCATATCTGAGGGTTTCCACCCAGGTTTCTAACATAGCTGAAGAAGGCTTTGTGATTATCTTTAGTGTCCTTAGTGATTTTTCTCTCAAAGTTTGCCTTGGATGTTTTTATGAGAGAACGTAGTTTTCTGCTAATGTTGATCAGAGGTGTCTTCCCTTCATGGGATTTCGCTCTGACGTGCAGTAGCTTCCTTCTTTTGTTATACAATTTGTTTATGGCTGAGGTCCACCAGACAGGATGCTTACATTTGGTGGAGAGGGACTTGGATTTGTTTGGGATTGCATGATCCATGCATTCTTGGAGATGTCCATAGAAAGCATTTGTGAAGGATTCAGCATTGTGGGATGTGGTATCCACTGGCACAGTGGGCTTAAAGGATACCATCTCAGTCTTAAGAAGAGTGAAGTCTGCTTTTGAGAAGTTTTTCACTGTGGTCTTTTGTGCTGGGGGTGGAGGTGGGATATGTATATACAGGGTGATTAGTTTGTGGTCAGATCTCACTAGTGAGGGTATACTTCGGTGTAGAGCATTTTGTCCCCATGTTTGTGATGATCAGGTCTAGTATATTATCTCCCCTAGTGGGAGAGGTGACTAGTTGTTCCAGTGCATTTGAATTTATGAATTCCAGGAACCTTTGGGCTAGGGTATTAGGGCTAGAATAATGTACCCAATCTATGTTTGGGTAGTTGAAGTCTCCCAGTATGATGGTATTTTGTGATACATTCATAACCTCCAATGTCTTCAGGAAGGCTGAGTGGGATTCTTGAGATTGGGAGGGTGGTCTGTAACATGCTACCAGTTGTATAGCAGTTTTGCCTATGGTTAGTTGCACCTGTATGGTCTCTGATGCTTCATGTGTTGCTACTAACCTGGAGGTGTGGGTGTTCTTTATGAATATGGACACTCCCCCTCCCTTTGTGGTTCGGCCCGGGTTTTGGGGCCAAAAAGCATGATACGAGGTATAGCCTGGTAGTGCTGGGGTGCTCTCAGGAGCCTTAAACCAGGTTTCAGTTACTGCACAGACGTCGATGTTCTCCATGCTGAGGAGTGCATCAAGTGCCTGCATCTCGAGATTTAGACTTCTGGCATTGAACAGCATTACCCTTAGTTTTTTTCCATTTTTGTTTTCTAAGGAGATGGGTTTGTCTTTTGAACCTTGCCTAAAAAAGGCACTATGGGGGTGGCAAGAGCCTTAGCCAATATCGGGAAGCCCAGTGGTGACAGGTGTAAGCCATCCCTTGCGAAGCAGCGTGGCTTGTCCAACATATCATCCCAGGCAGACAGACATTGGATCCCCTTAGAATCACACCAGTACTTGAGCCAATTGTTAAAGCTGATCATCTTGTCTTTGTATTGTGGTATCATTCTTGGTGAGGGCAAGATGCTGCTCAGGGTCAGGGTCATACCAGCCTGGGCTACATAATCGGAAAGCTCCTCTATGTCTCTTTTCATGTAGTCCAGGGAGGTACGTCTCAGGTCATTCACACCAGCATGGACAATGACGGAGTCATATTTGTACTTGCTTTGGAGTGACCTGAGTGCGTGTGTTATGTGGCGGATCCTAGCTCCCGATAGACAGCTCACAGTCACCTTCTCCTTGTTCAGCCTGGTCAGTGGGACATCAGTGTGTCTGACTATGGAGTCACCTATTACTAGTGTATCAGGCAAGGTGTTTGGCCTTAAGGGCTGCAATTGGTTGACACACTGATTTATTGAAGTATGTGTTGCATGTGTTTTGTTTTGAGGTAGTGGATTTTTGGATGTCTGCTTTGGGAGCCTCTGTTGTTTTGGTAAGTTTTTTATTAGAGCCTCTGAGTATGTCTTTGTGTTTTTATGTGTTTGGTTTGCAGTTGTGGTAGGTCTATGTGGGACTGGGATTGTTGTGTGTGTGGTTGCCATCTCCTCCTGTCTGGTCATGCCAGCCCTGAGTTGAGAGAGTTCAGCCTCCAGTTTGGCTATATAGTTGCATCTCTCACATGTATTTGTGTTTGTTGGGAGGAGGAGAGGGTTGTCTGTGTACATGAGACAATTGTAGCACTGTCAAGCAAGTATCAACATTGCTGCAATATAACAGCTGCGCTTATTTGCACACTGGTAAGTGATGCCTACACTGTGTAAGTGCCCATATGTTTACCCATAGTTTAGCATTGCTTAGCTTCATGCAAACCCACACAAACCCGCTTAAAGCTGCTCTAAACTCCCTTAACCACTCTGTAACTGACAGCCCTTGTTCTGCCCAGCAACAAAATGAACAGCCCTTGCAGGTCTTGAACGAGGACCCCGTACACTACAGTCACGATACTTAACCACTATACCATGACTACTGTAAAAACAGCTATAGTTTTATCAATATAGCTGCCAATACACATATTGTGTAGTATTGAACAATTGCCTTTACTTCCTAAATTGTGTAGTCCTTGTTATTAATATGACTGTTACATCACATATGTTGCTTTATCATAATGTACACATAGCAGATACATATGGTAAGATACATCTGGGAGGGTATACACAACCGTGAGGTTTACACATGACAGGAATATGGTTATATACGTATAATAGGTCTATATATGTCTACATGTACATACACATGTATACTCATTCATATATGGCCATGTGTACATCTCTTCATATGTATATGTATGTATATATATATATATATATATATATATATATATATATATATATATATGTATGTATATATAAATATATCTAGATATAGATATACGTATATGTAGATATAGATATATGTATATATAGCTATATAAGTATGCACATCTTATGTGTACATATATGCTTAGTTATGTTGGTATATATGTAGATATCTATAACTATATGTGCATACATATCTATTCTGATATACCTACTACTGTTAATATATATGTAGACATCAATACATATATGTACATATGTATCTCTGTCTGTATATGTGTAGACATATATTGCTCTGTATATGTATATATATATATATATATATATATATATATATATATATATATATATATATATATATGTGTGTGTTTATATGTATATCTATGTACATATACATATCCATCTATGTATGTTGATTTGTATATGTGTATATATCTATATAGATATCTGGATAATTATATATACATATATTTTCACCATATGTCCTGAACATGGAGTGCAGTCCTACCTCAGCTCCTATAGTCCCAACTTCGTAGTGCAAGGGGATGTCAGGTATGTATAGCAGGTATATTTGTAGACTATTGCTACTGTAATAGGGATTGTCTTCACAGACATGGTGTGTGTGGGAGGTCACATCTGCTTTTAACATGTGTGCCATTGGCCAGTGACAGACATCCTAAGGGCATCATAGTACAGTACCACTGCTAGCATGTAATGCTCCTGTGGACTACAGCAGAGATATTGGCCAATATATGTGGACAGTCTGACACACCCTGGACAGTCCAGCAAAACATGTAGACCAAGCCTGACATTGTGGATGTTAACTGCCATGTAGATGGCTATAACACGTAACTACTGGTATACATTTGCCCCCATAGGTTATGCATTCACACACCCCTGTCTGTCCTGACACACAATAACCATTGGTACAGAGGTGCCATGGCCACATACTACCCACTAGATATTGACATGTACAGCATCCCACTGCTCTGTCTTACATACATGACTGTTATGGCGGCCCAGCAGCAGTACATCTGGCAAGTATCTGAACATGACATCTCACTGGGTAAATACACTAAGCTACTAGGCATGTAACAAAGCACTGTGCAGGCTACAGGCAGAATGGCTCAACACTGGCCTACATTTCATATGGGGGAATGCACATGTATCTGCATATATAGCAGGCTCTACAGGCATGTCACAGCACAGAGTAACATACATGTGTGTGAAAGTGCATAACCACAACCAGTGTGAACACAGCCACAGCCACATATGGTAAGCTAGCTTAATATTACAGTATATGGACTATCTGTTCAACACCATCCTCATATGTGCCACACACACACTAACCCTACATATACTGGGCCACTACACAGTGTGGTCTGATCCCTGTCTGTGATATGGGACATGTGTGTGCATGGCCCTACAAACATGTATGTCGATAGGGTAACATACAGTGGAGCAGCTTGTAACATCAGATAGAACAGGACCAAAAACAATGACATCTACCACAGTCTGTACACAGGCCAAGGTACATATTAACAATGCATATACTGCCGACAATCACCATAAGTACACATACCTCAGTACTGTACACACAACCACAGAATGTCCAGGTTATGTCATCAAATATAACACCTAGTATACATTATATATGTAGCAGTCTATCACAATGACTTGTTATCAGATATGATGTCACTAATTATGGTGTACAGCACATATGCACCTCTTACTGCATGACATATGTACAAAGGTTGACAGAGTTGTGGCTGAAGGCACATACACAGGGCCAATATTGACATGTTGCTTTGATAAACCTATACATTTAATGTTCATAGGTTCATAGGTTCATACTAGGCTATCTGCCCGAGGGCATTTACAAGCCTAGCCCATAGTTTTGTGGCTTACGCCACCCCTTTAGTATGGGGAACTATACCCATTATTTTGCTGTGCCTCTGTTGAGCAGTGACACTGAGGTAATCCCTGGGGTATATCTGCGATCTCCCATCCATTGGTCAAGATTTCTCTTGAACAAGGCCAGCGAGGTGCTCTGCCTCACATATACCGGGATTTTATTCCACAGCATAGGGAGTCTTTGGGTGATGAATCTATCCCTCCAGCACGCCCTATTAATAGCCGTGTCGAGGTTTAAGTCTCCGCCTTGTGGCTCTGACGGATCTAGATTTTTGAGGTGAAGCATATTCATCAAATCTGGGTTTGACATGGCCTTGTATGTTAGGCAAAGGTCACCTCTGAGCAAGCGGTGGCGACTGAATAGAGCTGGAGTTCTTTCAGTCGGGCAGCATAGGACAGATGTTTGAGACCCTTTATCCTTTTGGTGAGGAACTTTGTGGCCTCTCCAGCTGCTGCAAGTGTCGGGTCAGATACATTCCGAATGGGGCATTGTACTCAATCATTGGTCTGATGAGTGATGAGTATAGGGAGACTATGACCTCCCTTGATCTAGATGAGAATCCCTTCATGATAAGGTGGGCAATGTAGAAGGTCTTCCTAACTACTTTAGCTACATGGGTGTCGAATGACAGACTACTATCAACCTGGGTCCCCAGGTCCCTGATAACTTCTTCTGTACTCAGTGGATTGCCACCTATTTGGTAGCTAGGGGTAACCTTGTTTTTCCCGAAGGGTATGACTATGCATTTATTGGCATTTAACTTTAGGCCATGGCTCTGGCACCAGTTATTCGTTTCTGTGAGACCCTTCTGAAGGATATCTGTGTCAGATGTGTTTTCTACTATGGCGCCCAGTTTGCAGTCATCTGCAAACTTTGTCAGCCATAACCCTCCTGTGTTTGCTTGTACTTGGAAAAGTAGATGCCAAACAAGAGTGGGCCCAGGACTGAGCCCTGTGGTACACCACTTGTGACAGGCTTTGAGTCTGACATGGCGCCAGCAACTCTGACCCTGTGGGTTCTGTCACTCAGCCAGTTTGCAACCCATCTTGTGATGTATGGGTTAACATTTAAGCTGATGAGTTTTTCAATGATACCCGAGTGGGGTATTGTATCAAAGGCCTTCGCCAGATCGAGGTAGGCTGTATGGACTGCCTTTCCTCATCAATGGCTTTGGTGACTGTTTGAAAAAGTCAACCAAGTTTAGAAGGCATGATCTGCCTTTGACAAAGCCAAACTGGGATGGATCCAAAGTCTGCAAATTCCCTATGTCTTTATTTATGAGGTCCATTATGATCCTCTCCATGGCTTTGCAGATAAGGCTTGTTAAGCTAATGGGCCGGTAATTTCCAGGGTCGGTGGAGGCACCGCCTTTGTGAAGTGGGACCACAGTTGCAGTGCCACTCCTGGGTACGTATCCAGAGGTAAGACTATGATTAAACAGCTGTCCTAGCTGTGGGTTTAATTCCTCGTTGAGTTCGTGGAGCACACAGCGGGGACACCATCAGGTCCCATGGATGCTGTGTTTTTGCTTTGGAGAGAGCAGTTCTCACTTGGGCGTTGGAGATGTTTGGGGGCTGCAATCGCTTGGTATAGATATCTCTCCTTTTGGGGAGGGGAGAAGTTTGCACTGAACCTGTCAGCCAGTATGTTGGCAATGTCTGTAGGATCAGTAATCTTCACATCATTTTGAACTAGTTCTGAGCATATCTGGGAGTTTCCTCCCAGGTTTCTAACATAGCTAAAGAAGGCCTTATGATTGTCTTTTGAGTCTTTAGCTATTTTTCTCTCAAAATTTGCTTTGGATGATTTTATGAGAGCTCTTAGTTTTTTACTTATAGTGATCAAGGGTGTCTTACCTTTTAAGGATTTTGCTCTATCTTGTAGTAGCTTCCTCCTTTTGTTGTAGAGTTTGTTTATGGCTGGGGTCCACCAGAGTGGACGCTTGCCTTTGGTACAAAGAGTCTTTGTTTTTCTTGGGATTGCCTTATCCATGCAGTCTTGCAGATGCTGGTAGAAGGCATTTGTAAGTGATTCAGCGGCTTGAGTACTGTTTTCCGTCGCGGGGGGCCTTAAAGGAGACCACACTAGTCTTTAGAAGTGTGAAGTCGGCTTTGAGAAGTTCTTTACTGTGGTCTTTTTATTTCAGGTGGGGTGGGATGAGGACCTCCAGCGAGATTAGTTTGTGATCTGATCTCACCAGTGAGGGGTATACTTCGGTGTTGAACATTGTGCTCCCATGTTCGTGATGATGAGATCAAGTATGTTTTCTCCTCTTGTGGGATGGTGACTAGTTGTTCCATGGCATTTGAGTTTATGAATTCCAGGAACTTTTGGGCTAGGGTGTTTGGGCTTGAGTAGTGTTCCCAGTCTATATTAGGGTAATTGAAGTCACCTAGTATGATGGTGTTTGGTGATACATTTATCCCTCTAGTGTTTTCAGGAAGGCCATGTGAGGTTCCTGAGTTTGTGAGGGTGGCCTGTAACATGCTACAATTTGCAGAGCAGTCTTGCCTATGGTTAATTGCACCTGGATGGTCTCCGATGCATCGTGCGTTGCCACCAGTCTTGAGGTGTGGGTGTCTTTGATGAATATGGATACCCCCTCCTTTCTTGGTATTGTCCAGATTTTGGGGCGGAACGCATGATAAGAGGTAAAACCTGATAGTGCTGGGGTGCTCTCAGGAGCCTTGAACCAGGTTTCTGTCACTGCACAGACATCGATGTTCTCCATACTGAGAAGGGCCTCAGCGTGCATTTTGAGATTTAGACTTCTGGCATTGAGCAGCATTACCCTTAGTTATTTTCCTTTTTTGTGTTCTAGGGTGGTAGGTTTAGAATTTGAGCCTTGCCTAAAAAGGCACTATGGGGTGGCAAGAGCCTTTGCCAATATCCGAATCCCAGGGTGACAGGTGCAAGCCGTCCCTCATAAGCAGCGTGGCTTGTCCAGCATGTCATCCCAGGCAGACAGACATTGGATCCCCTTTGAATGACACCAGAGTTTAAGCCAATTGTTAAAGCTGATCATCTTATCTCTGTATTGTGGCATCATTCTTGGTGAAGGTAGGATACTGCTCAAGGTCAGGGTCATACCTGCCTGGGCTACATAATCAGAGAGCTCCTCAATGTCTCTTTTCATGTAGTCCAAGGAGGTACATCTCAGGTCGTTTACACCAGCGTGGACAATGACTGAGTCATATTTGTACCTGCTGTTGTTACAGGGTTTGTTGCAACATATGTCCTATAAGGGATATGAAGTCAGTAACTCTCACAGCTGTCACCATCTACAGACTGAAATCCTCACACTACCTTCTGCAGTTCACAGATAGGTGCTCTGTGGGTAACACATGAAACAAAATCCATCACACACTACCCAGTCTGCAGATGACCCTACAAATGGGGGGGGTTCCCTCATAAACATAGTACTGACATGGCAGGTATTAAAACATGTAGGACAGCCATATCCACCAACATTACTCTAAATGCAGTATAGCAGCATTTACAGTCTATAGTCAGGTCAGGCATATCCCCCTCTTGTGTGTTGGCCTGTTTCCACAGTGTATGTTGTTAGAGGTCATTCCTCAATCCATCTGATATGCTGTTTGCCAAACAACAGATTGAGTTCCTGCTTACATTGAATGAAAAGACCCAACACCAACATAATGTTCTTAGATATTAGAGTGTGTGTCCATGCAATTGGCTATGGGAATGCTATCACAGCTGTTCCACATGTAGTCAGCTAGATGAGGGCTGCAGTTCATGCAGAGGCCATCAGCTGATCATGAGCATCACTTAGAATGCACATGCTGCTGCCTAAGCAAAGCAGGTGTAAGTCTTCACATCCACCAGAGAGGGAGCGAGAGAGGCAGACAGAGGCAAAGAAAAGTCAGGGCGTGGTGGGAGAGTAAAACTGAAGTATGTTTGTGTCACACACCTACCATAACAGGATATCAACCCCCTGACGACTATGTAGTGCTATCACATGTCTATGCAGTTATTGGATGTGCTGCATAGGTTACATGTTGAGGAGCCATCAAAACTTATATGTGATGGTGAGGGACATCTGCAACAGGGATATGGTAACTATATGGTAGGTGTAGTATACGTGCCTGTCCACATGAACAGGTGTCAGTGTCAACACAGCCACACTCTCACAGGGATGCATGCACATTGATACACATGGCAGGGCCAGGAATACAACTCATCACTAGTGACATTGCCACAACACAGTACTGTGCAGGTATCACATCACAAGGATCATATGGAGGTTATATGGGCAAAGGGTATGTGGAGGTGTCTGACATCAGACAGCATGCTTCAGTATGTCAATGTGCATTGTAGTGCATGTGAATGTGGCCATATGCATCATACAACACACACACAGACACAGGGTGCCAGTACTGACATGCATGGGTGCATTGCTTCACAGGTGTGTAGTGGTTGACTGTGCCAGATGGCTATACAAGGCTAGGTGATGGGTATACCTTGGCATCAGGCCACATGACAATGGTTTGCATTCTGCCTCAGGATTGTAGTGTCTGGATTTGCCCACATCGGTGGGTATTGTATTCACCATCCAGTCACCTGGGTGACTATTGCATGTGGCCAATGCTGTGTATTGCTTGCCATGTATGTGTTCCTTAGTCCATGACATGGACAGTGTCTGGGATGTGCACACCTCCCACATGCATGTACAGTGACATGTGGAAATGTACCTGGGGTGTCTGGCCCATGTTGTGTACACAGATTACCATCAGATGTGCCAGTCCTAGCCTCATGTGTCGGGAACTGTTAATGGACAGCAGGTTGACCCTGCACCTACATTGATAGCATAATACCAGTATTCTCTGTTGTCAGTGGCATCTGTCCATACAGGGCATGTTTTTCAGGCATGGTATGTCCTTTGTGGGTCACATTTGTTGGCACCAGAGGTTTGCAGGTGTCCGGTGGGGAACATGGGGAAGGTGCACTGTCAGCATGTATGTGCCTATTGAACTGATGGAAAGGGTGCCATGCCCACTGCAATCACACCATGGTTACTATCAGTGGGCAATATGCAGGGTATTACCAACATAGCAGCTGTTGCCTAGGCAAGTGTGTGTGTGTGTGTGTGTGTGTGTGTGTGTGTGTGTGTGTGTGTGTGTGTGTGTGTGTGTGTGTGTGTGTATGAGACATGGGTTGAGAGTGTTCTCTGGATAATACAAGGGTTGCTAACTTTGTTCACCTGGCCTTGATGTCACATGTAGGGGTATGGATATGCACCCCAGCCTCTCAGCTATTTCACATCTGTTATCTCTGTACGGTGGACATTGTGATATATACTAGGGCCACCATATAAGAAATTTGCAAACCCACTCCACATTGAGTCCAGATGTTACACACTCACCTCCACACAAGATATAAATGAGAAGCACAGATACCTGTCATGTCTGGGATTAGAACTCTTACCTAAGTAGTTTATTACACTGCAGTACTATACAGTTATAGGACATGTCATGGAGATTACTGGAGTACTCCTTCACCAAAGGTGTATTTCATAGTGAATGACATCAGCAGGATTGCCATAGTAGGGCATTTGAATTGTAGTGAGTGTGACTAGCCTAAAATTCATTGCTCCCTACACAGACATAGAAACACACACAAAAACATCCACAACTGTCATGCATGGAAATAGAGCCCTACCAGAGTTCTATATCATACTACAGCATGAAGCTGTTATAGGATGCACCACGGGGATTACTGGAATATTCCTTCCCCAAAGGTATATTTCACAGTTAATGACATCAGCAGGATTGCCAAAGTAGGGCATTTGAATTGTAGTGAGTGTGACTAGCCTAAAATGCATTGCTCCCTACACAGACATAGAAACATGCACAAAACCATCCATAACTGCCATGGGTGGGAATTGTACCCCTACCATAGTTCTATATTGCACTACAGCATGAAACTGTTATAGGATGCACCACAGGGATTAATGGAGTACTCTTTCCCCAAAAGTGCATTTCACAGTGAATGACATCAGCAGGATTGCCAAAGTAGGGCATCTGAATTGTAGTGAGTGTAACTAGCCTAAAATGCATTGCTACCTACACAGACAGAAACACACACAAAAACATCCACAGCTGCCATGTGTGGGGATAGAACCTCTACCAGAGTTTTATATCACACTACAGCATGATGCTGTTATAGGACATACCACGAGGATTATTGGAGTACTCTTTCCCCAAAGGTGCATTTCACAGTGAATGACATCAGCAAGATTGCCAAAGTAGGGCATATGAATTGCAGTGAGTGTGACTAACCTAAAATGCATTGCTCACTACATAAACAGAGACACACACACACACACACACACACACACACACACACACACACACACACACACACACACACACACACACATACACAGTTGCCATGTCTGGGATTAGACCTCCTACCTAACTAGTTTATCATACTACAGCAGTATGCAGTTACAGGATGCACCACAGAGATTACTAGGCCATAGTTTTCCAAAAGGTGTATTTCACAGTGAATGACATCAGCAGCCTTGCCAAAGTTGGGCATTTGAATTGTAGTGAGTGTGAGTAGCCCAAAAATCATTGCACTTTAGACAGAAAGAGACACACACACACACACACACACACACACACACACACACACACACACACACACACACACACACACACACACACACACACACACACAGTCACCATGTCTGGGATTAGAACTCCTGTCTAACTAGGTTATCACACTACAGCAGTACACAGTGATAGGACGCACCACAGAGATTACTGGGCTACCCCTTTCCCAAAGGTGTATTTCACTGTGAATGACATCAGCAGCCTTGCCAAAGATGGGCATTTGAATTGTAGTGCGCGTGACTAGCCTAAAAAGGGATTGCTTTCTACACAGACAGAGATACGCACACACAGTTGCCATGTCTGGGAATAGAACTCCTACCCAACAAGATTATCACCCTACAGCAAAATGCAGTTATAGGACACGCCACAAACGTTACTGGGCTACACCTTTCCCAAGGGTGTAATTCAAAGTGGATGACCTCAGCAGGCTTGTCATAGTAGGGCTATGGGAGGGCAGTGTGGGTGCATGGGCAATAACACATTCATCTAGATGTTGACACACCACATGCGGGCACAAGCAGGGTTATATTCCACAGGTATGTGTATACAGCTGCTAGATGACTACTTCCTTGTACAGTCATGTTGCACAGCTAGCACTTGCACCACATAGTCTGTAATACTGATGGATACCAGTGGCTAATGTCTACAGTGAGTGACAGTTACACCTCATGTGGTTATAACCATTTGGCTGTGTGCTGGGTGTGACAGACCTCATAATGGATGGCTCCTTGTCACAGTCATTCTCTTCCACACATCCATGTACATCTATTTTTGGCTTATTATAGTGTGTTGTACTTGGATATGTGTCTGTATTCCTATCCACTGTGTGTGCAAGGCATGACTGGTGCATACGGAGGAGTGTATGCACTAACATCTGCAAATACCAGATATGTATGATCCACTGTTGTTTGCAGACATGGGCTTCATTTGTTTAAGTGTGTGAGCATGCCCAGTATGGCCTTCTGTACTGAATGTGTGGATTGATTCCAGGTAGTTTGTACTCCAGTGCAGACCTTTGTGTTGTAAACCTACAGGTAGCAAACTGTTTCTGCAGAGTATCCCTCAATCATTTGACAATATGGGGACAAACTGTGCAGGGGATAGTGTGTACTGTAGGTGATTGTGTCTGTGCTGCTTCAGTTGCATGGTACTGCTGTTAGCAGAGATATTCAGACATGTGAGCTGTTATACTCTGTGATGTTTACTGTCCTCATGTACTGTCAGGTGGAAATTCTTGCTCACAGTGATGTCTTGGGGGACAAGGGCGACTGCAGCTGTGTCTGGTATTGTGGGCACACACCTACGTATTCATGGTAAGTTATGCCATTCTGGACGGGGAGCTGCAGACACTTGCTGCTTGGTCTGTGTATCCATTTCAGCACCTTGGTACAGTGCTGGCAGAGATCCCATACTTGTACACCCATCGGCATGACAGTATGGCCTTAGCTTGCTGTGGCAATGCCTCACAGCTGTAGAGATTTGCACAGGTTACGCAGAGGCAGGGGCCTTGGGTCAGGACATTACCCCTATTGTGGTGTACTGGCAGGTGTGTAGACACCCATGTATGTGTTTTCAGCCAGGGATAGTGTGTGCACAGAGCTGGGTATTGGACCCTGCACATTCCATGCTACTCATGCTCCCACCCCCACCCCTGTTATTCTAACCTCTTCCATACATTATTTATACATTCCCTGATACTTTCCCTGAGGGTATCACCCCATCACAGGCGTGTGTTAGTGTTGGTCCACAGTTCATGCAGTGGGACATGGAGGACATGTTACTGTGGTTTGTCCACATGACCTTGCATATGGCTTATGTGGAGTGTGTTATTTTGTTATTTGGGTGTCCATGACATAACATGCATTGGCAGTACGTGTGAGACACAGGCCTTTGACAGAGGCCTGTAGACCATTAGGTGTTGCCGTAGGCAAGATGTGGCAGGCTGTTGCATTCTGTCAGTCCTACAGTCTCAGACCACCATACAGTATATTCCTCTGGGGTGACAGGGTAAGTGTGATAGGTGATCATGGTAATACCTTCTATCAGTCTTGATCAGGTGGTGTGGATGCTGACAGAGTGCTGCCTACAGCTAGGGACACACCTGCATGGGACACCTGCACTGCATGCTGCATTCTTCTGCTATTGCCATATATAGGTGGGGTCATATTGTACCCATTCCCCACAGCAGGGATATGACCAGAGAGGTACCTGTAGGTGGTGTTTGCATGAGCTGGGTGCATGTGTGCTATGGACACTACTTGCATCTGACACACAGATATGCATGAGGCATTCCAGTTATGCTGGCATATGCAGGTACATCAGCTGTTTCCCAATACATCAGTCCTACCTCCTTTGTGATCTGCAAGTGTTCGAGCAGACATCACCGGTATCCCCTACTACAGGACCAGTTAATCTGATGCATACCTGTATGTACAGTTCCAAGGGTGTCTCCATTTCACAGTGACACAATATATACTGTATGTCTGGGGTACTTTCCTCTGTGTACTGCTTGTATATCTAGCCCTACAGCCATGCCATGTCAGCCTTTCAGATGGTGACACATATTATCACCGTACATTTACAATGGCTTGCTGCTAGCATTCGTTATACTGGTGGCAATTGTCTTTGGCACTGCAGTTTTGAGGGCTTGTCCCTGTCATCAGCAGTAGTGGGCAATGGCCACCAGGTCTTACCTCAACATGCATACATACTGACCACTCTCACACAATATGAAACACACACCAATCTAACACACACAGACCTGTATATTGTGCAAATGCTACAATCTATCCTGCTACCTTGGCCACATCATCTGTGCTCAACTGGTATTATACCAACTCATAAATATTACTACATTTCTACACAGGATTGGGGGGGGGCACACCTGACTGTTACTACATTTCTATGCTGGATTGGGGAAGGGGTACACCTGACTGTTTCTACATGCCTACATAGGAGTGGGGGGGCACACCCGACTGTTACTACATTACTACATAGGATTGTGGGGAGACACACCTGACTGTTTCTACATTTCTACACAGGATTGGGGGGCACACCTGACTGTTACTACATTTCTACACAGAATTGGAGGGGGCACACTTGACTGTTACTACAATTCTACACAGGATTGGGGGGACACATCTGACTGTTTCTACATTCCTACACAGGGTTGGGGGGCACACCTGACTATTTCTACATGACTACATAGGATGGGGGGGCACACCTAGCACTTGAAAACATTTGCTATGACTGTACTGGTATGTCAGGTACTCAATTTCATTCTGTATTCTAACCTATCATTCTCACTAGAGGCATATCAGTGTACTACAGGTTTTAGCTTTGGTTGACCTACATATTAGTGTCTGACTTCCTACCCTTCAGAACTAATACCCCACTGCCTGATTTGCTGTAGTCTGTCTGTGTAGGCCTGGGGGGGGGGGTTACCCATAAACATCATTCAGAGACCATAGCACAGCCTCTGTTTTTGTTTTGTCTACACCTGTCCTGCTGGCTGAGACTGTTGTTGGGTATGTGAACCTCCCTGACTGGCATGTATGAGTCATATGGACACACATGTCACCCAGCACATTTCCTGCAGTGGGTTTTGTCACTCTGTGTAGTAGAGGCTACTATGGTGACTCCAGTATTTGTTACAGATCTCATGGTGCCACTCTGGGTTTCTACTATCTGCTGGCATACCATTCAGCCACCCTATTCCCTTGCATGCTCACATCCATACCATAGATACAGGTAATGACACATTTTACTCCATTTGACAATTGGTAAGTTGATTGACTTACCTTGTGGGTGTGCCAATATTGAGGATGGTGCTGGATGGCTGCCTATGTCAGATGCACATAGTATACTCCTATACTCCCTATACATGGTTGAGCACAGGTAGTGCCATGTTTGGCATCCCTTTTACTGTATGTGCGAGTCAGAGAGAGGTGTTATTCCCTGGGTCCCTACTGTGCCAGTGTATGTGCTATATGTTGCCTCTTTCTTTGCCAAGCCCAGGGCATACTGGGCACACCTCCATCTGCCTACTGGGGCAGGCTTAGGTTGTTCCTTCTCTGTGCCTGTGCAGGCCTTGGCATTGGTGGGGGGTTGTGGGGCCCTGTCCCATGCTGTTCCCGCTGCAGCTGTTTTCACAGGATCATATTGTGTAGCATGGCACATACCATAACAATCTGAGTACATGTAGTTGGTGAGTACTGCAAGGCTCCACTGGATCTGTCCAGGCACCAGAACCGTGACTCTAGCATCCCAAACACATGCTCTATTATAAGTCTGGTCTCTGCATGTACCTCATTATGGCATTTTTGTTTGGGTGTGTGTGCCTTTCTGATGGGTGTCATCAGCCACGGCTTCAATGTGTAACCAGCATCCCTCACTAGGTGACCGTAAGGGATGTCCCCATTGGCAAATCTCTGGTACAGCTGCGTCAGATGCAAGATGTGGGAATCGTGATAGCTTCCAGGGCAGCCAGCACACACATTCCTTATAATGCCCTTGGCATTGCATACGACTTGGCAGTTGATGGAGGGGAAGCCCTTACGGTTGATGTAGACCCTACCCTGATCACCGGGTGGTGCTTTGATGCATATGTGCATGCAGTCTATAGCACCCACTGCCTCAGAGTATTAAGCTATTTGGTGGAAGAGACGCATATTGCTGGCCAGCACCTCATGGGTGTTGAGGAAATATACGTGCTCACTGGCATGTGCTGACATGGCATCCAGGAACTGGTGAAATACTCTGGATGCTGATGCCTTTGAGATCCCCATGATATCCCCAGCTGAGATTTGGGAGGTACCTGTGGCTAGTATTCCTAGGCCTACACATACCTTGGTATCCACTGGGATGGGTTCCCCTCTGTCAGTTCCGTGTGTCAGGCTTGGCCGGCACAGCTCAACAATTTGCTGTAGGAGGTTCCTGTTCACCCTATAGCACTCTACTATCTCCAGTTCATGTAGCCCCTGGTAGATTACCCTGGGTCTGTACACTCTTCTCCATCTTCTCACTGTGGGTTGGTCGACAGCATTCACATCCTCACTACCCTCAGCCTCTTCCACATGTTGTTGTATGATGCCTGCTGCAGCCCCTATCATTTTGTTGTTTTGTTTGTTAAAAGTTCCCTGCTTGTATACAATGGTGTTGTAGAGTATGGGAAAAACCAGAGGGGAAGGTGTTTGCATAGTTTATAGTAGTGTTCTGGTCTGGGCTGGTCTGCTGCATGTGTAATTGGCTGATTCTGATACATTTCACCTGCTAGCTATGCTAGTTCTCCTAGATTACCTTCCTACTGCTGTTTTCCCTTCCCATTGTCTTCCTGTTTAAGCCCGGGGGTGCACCGCGCAAACACAGTGCTTAAATGTGCACAGAACTGCTATTTCCTGGGTTACTTTTTTTTCTTTGAAACCCGGTGTGTGGCACGCACACCCGCGTAGGCAATGTAAAGAGTGCTAGGCAGCCTCAGACACACCCCCTTGCCTAGCTCTGCTAAGCTAGAAGCAAACCTGAGCCACAGGGCTCCAATCCGCTTACAGTATGCCAGACACACACCCCTATGGTGCCATCTAACTCCTAGGCTTGCACAAAGCTATTCCTGTTCTAACACTGTTGGGAGCTGACTAGCATGCAGGGGAAATCATGGATTCACTATCATCCCCTCATTTGCATAGGATTGCTTGCTAATGCATGTCCCACACTGAGCCTCCCCCCTTAGCAACCACTATTCACTGGCCATGTTGTCTTCTGCCTGCCCATGTCTATAATGGCAGAATAGGGATTTTAGTTAGAATGCTTATTTTAAGTTTATTTTCTTATTTTCCCCTGATCCCATTTGCTCGCTGCTGCTGTACTCTTAAACAGCCAAGATCGGCTAAAAAAAAATAAAAGTTGATTTTTTTTTCAACTGTTTTCCATGTTAATGGCCTTATACTTGGCCACTGGCATGCTTTCTAAATGATATTCTCTTTTAAAGTTTTTTTGTCTAGTCCTTCTAGCATGTCGAGGGATCAGTTGCTAGTGTCCTCTCCTGCTCAGCTGGTGAACCTGGGAATATTGAGGCAATGTTACAATTGCCTCATACAACCCTCTCCTCCTCCCACAAAACACAAATACATGCGAGAGATGCAACTATACGGCCAAACTGGAGGCTGAGCTCTCTCAACATAGGACTGGCAAGACCAGTCAGGAGGAGAAGGTTACCACACACACTATAGACCCAGTCTCACATAGTACCATCACAACCTCAAATCATACACATAAACACACAAAGACATACTCGGCTCTGATCAAAAATCTACCAAAACAGCAGAGGCCACCAAAGCAGACACCCAAACAACCACCACCTCAGAACACAACACCTGCAACACATAGACCTCACAGTCAGAGTGTCAAACAGTCACAGCCCTTAAGGCCAAACACAATGCCAGACACACTAGTCATTGGTGACTCCATAGTCAGACACACTGACGCCACGCCCACCAGACTGAGTAAGGAGAAGGTCACAGTAAGCTGCCTGTCGGGTGCTAGAATCCGCCACATAGCACTCAGGTCTCTCAACAGCAGGTACAAATACGACTCAGTCATTGTCCACGCTGGTGTGAGCGACCTGAGGCGTACCTCCTTGGACTACATGAAAAGAGACATTGAGGAGCTCTCTGATTATGTAGCCCAGGCAGGTATGACCCTGACCTTGAGCAGTATCCTACCTTCACCAAGAATGATGCCACAATACAGAGATAAGATGATCAGCTTTAACAATTGGCTTAAACTCTGGTGTCATTCAAAGGGGATCAATGTCTGTCTGCCTGGGATGACATGCTGGACAAGCCACGCTTGCACCTGTCACCCTGGGATTCGGATATTGGCAAAGGCTCTTGCCACCCCATAGTGCCTTTTTAGGCAAGGCTCAAATTCTAAACCTACCACCCTAGAACACAAAAGGAAAAACTAAGGGTAATGCTGCTCAATGCCAGAAGTCTAAATCTCAAAATGCACTTTTCGAGGCCCTTCTCAGTATGGAGAACATCGATGTTTGTGCAGTGACAGAAACCTGGTTCAAGGCTCCTGAGAGCACCCCAGCACTATCAGGTTTTGCCTCTTATCATGCGTTCTGGCCCCAAAATCGGACAATACCAAGAAAGGAGGGTATCCATATTCATCAAAGACACCCACACCTCAGGACTGGTATGATGCATCGGAGACCATCCAGGTGCAATTAACCATAGGCAAGACTGCTCTGCAAATTGTAGCATGTTACAGGCCACCCTCACAAACTCAGGAACCTCACATGGCCTTCCTGAAAACACTAGAGGGATAAATGTATCACCAAACACCATCATACTAGGTGACTTCAATTACCCTAATATAGACTGGGAACACTACTCAAGCCCAAACACCCTAGCCCAAAAGTTCCTGGAATTCATAAACTCAAATGCCATGGAACAACTAGTCACCATCCCCACAAGAGGAGAAAACATACTTGATCTCATCATCACGAACATGGGAGCACAATGTTCAACACGTATACCCCTCACTGGTGAGATCAGATCACAAACTAATCTCGCTGGAGGTCCTCATCCCACCCCACCTGAAATAAAAAGACCACAGTAAAGAACTTCGAAGCCGACTTCACACTTCTAAAGACTAGTGTGGTCTCCTTTAAGGCCCCGAGCTGGCGGAAAACAGTACTCAAGCCGCTGAATCACTTACAAATGCCTTCTACCAGCACCTGCAGGACTGCATGGATAAGGCAATCCCAAGCAAAACAAAGACTCTTTGTACCAAAGGCAAGCGTCCAGTCTGGTGGACCCCAGCCATAAACAAACTCTACAACAAAAGGAGGAAGCTACTACAAGATAGAGCAAAATCCTTAAAAGGTAAGACACCCTTGATCACTATAAGTAAAAACTAAGAGCTCTCATAAAATCATCCAAAGCAAATTTTGAGAGAAAAATAGCTAAAGACTCAAAAGACAATCATAAGGCCTTCTTTAGCTATGTTAGAAACCTGGGAGGAACCTCCCAGATATGCTCAGAACTAGTTCAAAATGATGTGAAGATTACTGATCCTACAGACATTGCCAACATACTGGCTGACAGGTTCAGTGCAAACTTCGCCCCTCCCCAAAGGAGAGATATCTATATTGCAGCCCCCAAACATCTCCAACGCCCAAGTGAGAACTGCTCTCTCCAAAGCAAAACACAGCATCCATGGGACCTGATGGTGTTCCCGGCTGTGTGCTCCACGAACTCAACGAGGAATTAAACCCACAGCTAGGACAGCTGTTTAATCATAGTCTTACCACTGGATACATACCCAGGAGTGGCGACTGCAACTGTGGTCCCACTTCACAAAGGCGGTGCCTCCACCGACCCTGGAAATTACCGCCCATTAGCTTGACAAGCCTTATCTGCAAAGCCATGGAGAGGATCATAATGGAACTCATAAATAAAGACATAGGAATTTGCAGACTTTGGATCCATCCCAGTTTGGCTTTGTCAAAGGCAGATCATGCCTTCTAAACTTGGTTGACTTTTTGAAACAGTCACCAAAGCCATTGATGAGGAAAGGCAGTCCATACAGCCTACCTCGATCTGGGATACAATACCGGTATCATTGAAAAACTCATCAGCTTAAATGTTAACCCATACATCACAAGATGGGTTGCAAACTGGCTGAGTGACAGAACCCACAGGGTCAGAGTTGCTGGCGCCATGTCAGACTCAAAGCCTGTCACAAGTGGTGTACCACAGGGCTCAGTCCTGGGCCCACTCTTGTTTGGCATCTACTTAGTACAAGCAAACACAGGAGGGTTATGGCTGACAAAGTTTGCAGATGACTGCAAACTGGGCCATAGTAGAAAACACATCTGACACAGATATCCTTCAGAAGGGTCTCACAGAAACGGATAACTGGTGCCAGAGCCATGGCCTAAAGTTAAATGCCAAAATGCATAGTCATCAAGGTTACCCCTAGCTACCAAATAGGTGGCAATCCACTGAGCATAGAAGAAGTTATCAGGGACCTGGGGACCCAGGTTGATAGTAGTCTGTCATTCGACACCCATGTAGCTAAAGTAGTTAGGAAGACCTTCTACATTGCCCACCTTATCATGAAGGGATTCTCATCTAGATCAAGGGAGGTCATAGTCTCCTATACTCATCACTCATCAGACCAATGATTGAGTACAATGCCCCATTGAATGTATCTGACCCGACACTTGCAGCAGCTGGAGGCCACAAAGTTCCTCACCAAAAGGATAAAGGGTCTCAAACATCTGTCCTATGCTGCCCGACTGAAAGAACTCCAGCTCTATTCAGTCCCACCGCTTGCTCAGAGGTGACCTTTGCCTAACATACAAGGCCATGTCAAACCCAGATTTGATGAATATGCTTCACCTCAAAAATCTAGATCCATCAGAGCCACAAGGGCGGAAGACTTAAACCTGGAGGGATAGATTCATCACCCAAAGACTCCCTATGCTGTGGAATAAAATCCCGGTATATGTGAGGCAGAGCACCTCGCTGGCCTTGTTCAAGAGAAATCTTGACCAATGGATGGGAGATCGCAGATATACCCCAGGGATTACCTCAGTGTCACTGCTCAACAGAGGCACAGCAAAATAATGGGTATAGTTCCCCATACTAAAGGGGTGGCGTAAGCCACAAAACTATGGGCTAGGCTTGTAAATGCCCTCGGGCAGATAGCCTAGTATGAACCTATGAACCTATGAACCTATTCACCCTTTATTTGCAGCTATCATGGCTCTGTTTTGGAATTTGCAGAAATGTACTCCGTTACTAGCGGAGTACATTTCTGCAGATTACACTAGTCCTGTACGGCCGGTTCCCAGCTTCCTGGATCACAAATTCACCTCATTTGCATGGATTTCTCCTGCAAATGGGGTAATTTGCATACAGAGGCTGAGTCCATGTAGGACTAGTGCAGGAGCGCGTGTGCACGCCCCTACAGGTTATTTCTGGATCGCACGGCAGACATATTGCCTGCTGGAGCTCCTGCACTAATCCTGCATGCCATGCAAAGCTTGCAGAATCCAGGGGAATGCCTTTTGTCAGTTTAATTTTTCCAAGTCTTTTGGGTTTCTAGTACCATTAAAGGAATGGATCCCATTCCTAAGTCAAAGTATGATTAAAATTCATGAAATTAGTATTGTTTCAGTCTTTGATGTCAGCCAAAAGTGCTCTTTGCAGCACTTAAAATGGCCCCAGAACTAA
Organism: Protopterus annectens; assembly: GCF_019279795.1. Lineage (NCBI taxonomy): Eukaryota > Metazoa > Chordata > Ceratodontiformes > Protopteridae > Protopterus > Protopterus annectens. Next base: position 383,762,747 of record NC_056729.1, read on the forward strand.
CTGCTGCAATTCATATGGAGTTAAATTTATTGGTAGCATATCTAAGTTTGACTGTAAATTCTTTTTTATAAGTCCCTTTGCTCCTACTACTATTGGAAGTATCCGAATATCCTCTTTCCACATTGCCCTCATTTCTGCCTGCATATCCTGATATTTTATGACTCTGTGTTTCTCTGTACATAAGAAACTGTAGTCACTGGGTGTAGCAATTTCAATGATCAATGCTACTTTTGTCTTTTTTTCATGGACTACTATATCTGTTTTTTCCCATCTGTCTTCTAAACTGTTGGCAATGGGTAATCCCATATGATATAAACTTCATGAATCTCTGTGGTGATTTTTGGCTCATGTTTCTAGTGCTTCTCAGCTCCTTCACTATTTTAATGTTTACACAATCTCCAGTGCAACAGTCTTGCCACATTATTATACCTTTCACTATATAGGCCCTCTTCCGTTAGCACATCATACACAGCAACATTCCAGTTCTGTTTTATAGAACCAGCATTTGTCTGTTTTTCCCACATGTTCAATGGACTTTGTAAACAAATGTGTACATAGTCCACTGTCTTGGTCTGCCAATATTAGCCTTTCATCTTTTGGCCTAAATTCACCTTCCCTTAATGATTCTTGCATCAGAATCTGACTGACATGAGATTGTTAGAAGTTTTTTGAACTTACAACTACATATATTTATGACTTTTCCACACCATGTATTCTCTTCTGATCCTTCACCTTATATTCTTTCTTTTGTTTTTAGGCACATTCAATTACTGCCTGATTTTTATCTACTTCTGGTTTGATTTCCATTTTGGTTTCAGTGCTGATTTCCATTTCTGCTTGATGCTGATATGCTTCTGCTAGACTAAGCAGGGAAGTCATCTTAGATTTATTTTCCTTATGTTTCAAAACCTTCACTATGTTTGGATCTTGTGAGGCCAGCAGATATGTGTGCAGTCCCGCAATTGCAGATCTATACATGTAATCAATTTCAAGGAGGCCCATACCTCCTTTGGAACGGGGAATATATCATCTTGGTATGCACTGATTTTTATAAATGATTTGGTGAGCATGAAACATCCTTTTTGTTTTCCTGTCTAATCTATCCAGCATGTTTTGGGGCCAGTCAATCACTCCAAAACTGTAAGTTAGGACAGGAAGAGCAAATTGGTTTATAGCTTGAACTTTGTTTCTAGATGTCAATGCTGTTTTCAGGATTAATTTAAGTCTTCTAAAGTATTCCTTACTAAGTTTATTCATTTGTTCATGCTTTATTGTTGATTCTTCATCAATTCCCAAATATTTATGCACTCCCTCTTGCTCAAGTTCTTTATCACATTCCTCTCCCAAACTGCTCTTTTCTTTGTCTGCAGTTTTCCTGCTTTAAAGGTTGCTTTTGCACATCTATCAAGACCAAATGACATTCTTATGTTATCTGAAAAAGTTTTGACAACTTGCAGTTGTGCTTTCAGTTCCTCATCTGATGAACTATACAGCTTTAAATCATAGACAAAGAGAAGATGAGAAGTCTTTACACTTTGTTGTTTTCTAGGAACCAAATTGTAGCCATGGTCTAATCTGTTAAGTAGACAGCTTAATGGGTTAAGGGCAAGGCAGAATAGCAGCAATGACAAAGAGTCACCCTGGAATATTCCCCCTTGAATTTTTATCCCTGGGATAGTAGTCGATCAGTGTAGCATGTATCGTATGCATTTTTAAGCACTCTTTTATCCATGAATGTAGGATACTATCAAATGCTTTTTTGTGGCAATCCATGACATACTTTGATTCTTCCCCTTTTTGCAGTTCACCACTATGACTTTATTTAACAACAAATAATCATTTGTTCCATATGACTTTATTTAATTGCCCTGCTGTTCTATTGCCATAATTGAGTTTTCTTCTAAATGACTATAACTGTAGGCATCACTTCCGGTGTATAGTTTATATGTCATCAGAAGGCAAGTTTTTGGTCTATAATTTTTAGGGTAGCTTGCAGGTTCACTTTGACTTTTCTGGTTATCTTATAGGTCATTGACATCTCCCAATAAATCAGTTGGTCATCCAGAGCATGCCTCTTAACTGTACAGATTTTTGCAGAATGTTCAGATTTTTGATACATATTTTTGGTCTGTTTCTCATAAAATTTTGGTTTTCAAGCAAATCATTGGCAAACAATTGCTATGGCTTTGTCCAGATTTCTTGCTCTAAGAGGTTGAGAAGTATGATCCAGATTAAGCTACGAGTTAGAAGTGGATGCTTATATAAATATATACAAATGAATAACAAATAAAAAAGTAAATGGGACCTGTGAATAATTATCTATATTTGTAAAACAAAGTAAATATCTATTTGTAGAGCTTGTGTATTTCTTAAAGTGAATACAGTTACATGTGGGCTGCAAATAATTTTTTCAGCCATAACATATTTATTTAATAAAGTGCTTGGCATGATATCTCAGTCCCATTTTGGATTTAGAGTATATGATGAAAAACTATTGTCTGCTAAATGTAAACATTAAGGCCTTGTACCCAAGGAAAATGGACTAGTACACAGGTTGCATTTTTAGGATGTTCTGTGTAACACATATCTTTCTACCACTATTACATGAGTCTCACAGATTAAAGTTTGGTGACAGTACTGCTTAATCTCAGAAATATAATCCACTTATATCGAGAATACACTGTTTAAAGTTCACATTTAGCTTCTGCTGACTGAACACTAAATTATAGACCCAGACAATGAGTTTCCTATATCTATATTCTCTATCAGAACATGTGAAGAATAGAACAGAGCACTTAAAATAAAATTAAATTAAAAAAATAAAAAATGTAGTTATTAAAAATGCCTTCCATGCTTTTTCTTCAGAATGGGTTTGTATCCCTACGAACTAATACTTATACCGTTATTAATTCTCTGACTATGTAGAATAAGCTGCTGACATTTTAGAATGAGTTAGACAGCATTAGTATTCACTGAGTTATGAACATCCATTATAATATTATGATACGCATTTATACAAATGTTAATACAGAACTGCTGTAAAAATATTGCAATACTCTTGAGTTTAAACCTCACATCCTTCATGAAACTTTTGCTTCTGTTGTTATTATAGTCTGTTTATCCAGCATGTACCATATATTCATGATCTTGTTGAAGTCAGCAGAGTGCTAAGTCTTTGGCTTTTACAGCTGGAGACCAAAGTGAATATGCAAACTAACTTCAAATCCCATTATCAGCTAAACCTCAGCAGCCCTGTTTCCTTTCATTGTATCTGCAGGCTGAATGTTTCCTGCCTGTGGCCTTTAGCATGCAATACACACTGAAGAGCAAGGCTACTCACTATCTGACAAAGGGCTGTCATATGCTTCATTAAGATAAAACCTTAACTGCGAGCACCACAAAATGTAAAAAATGTGCAACACTGGAGCACTAGCAATTTTAATGGTTTTCTTTTCTGCTTAGAACTGGAATATTATATAGTGCAATAACTAACAACTGAAATACAGTAGTCAAGCTGTGAGCTTGATTTTTTTAAGGAACAACTAGATAAAACAGAAAATAAATTCAAGTACTCTGATATAATACATTTCATTTTTATTAAAATACATACTGAGTTCACTGTGACTCAAGTTATGCTTTCTTAGTAATATGACAGAATTACATCCCATAGCTTGTACAACTAAGCATTTGTATAATGAAACAGAAAAAAAAAGAAAGATGTAACGCTTTTTTACCATAATTCCACAACAATTAAAGAGTGTACACTTTGAAATTATTTCTGGAAAATGAAGCACACTGTTTAATGTTAAATAAGAATGTAGCTAAAACATGATCCACCCACCTATACTTCTCTTTGTTTGGATAGGCTATACATCCATATTAATCAGAGCTCATACTGTGATGTTCTCTACTTTTATTTTGCATTTTTTCATGTTTTAGTGAATAATTGCTGGATTTTTGTACTGCTTTCTTCTTATGAAGAGCTTTCCATGCATCCATTATTGTCTCTGTGAAAATTTCTTGTTGTATTCCTCAAAAGCTATCTCTCCGTCTTTAAATAATGTCACCTCATTCCTATATGTTTTTGACAGATGCTGCATTACAGAAGTCTGTTGATTTCTTGGAGGACCTTCTGTGTTTGTGTTATGGTGCTTCTTTTGACTAGGCAATACATACTGAGATGTTTGTATTTATCTTCTTAGAGTATCTGTTAAAGGCTTTGCCACATTTTAGTTCTTCACCATAATTGTATTTCTCTTGTTTAGGTTTCTTCAAGGATGAGAATTCCACATGTGGTCTAACAAGCTGTTTAGAGTAAGAACATCTCATTGTATATACATTATTTTTGCATTTGACTTGTATATAAGCTGCCGCCTGTTAACACTTTTTTGCTGAAGGTGTCATTATCCTTTTATTCTGCCTTTGGCATCTTAGAAAACTATACAGTCTTCTGGTAGCCATTATGGTTGAAGTCCCATAAGTGGGAACACTGTATTATTCCCCTCGAGCCAACATTTGCTGTTAATGTCCATTTTCTTCTGCTTATGGACTTTCTGCTTGCCATGCAATCCGTTAAACCACTGTACTGACATGTACGCCAGTACTGACAACTGTATATATTGATATTTTGCATGGATGTTTCTGGTGTGTAGCTATGCCAACCCAATGTTCTCAGTCCAATGCTTTTGTTATTTCAGCAGAAATGTCTCCTTGACTGGGCTGGTGTATCCTTTCTACTGGGACTCCATACTGCTGTGACTGTTCAGAATTCCTTAGTGTTATACACTCAGGACTTGAGAGTCTTAGAGATGATTATTCAGTTTTTAATCTCAGTGATGTATGCTTAAAAAGCACTTGCACACCTGCTGACCCTTTTTCTAACATTTGTGTGAGCTGTGTTGGTTTTTTCTCTGTCACTTTCCTGGTACAATACCATGAATTCATGATTTTACAGAAAAGTATACTGGATCAAAATGCAGTTGCACAGATACCAAGCAAATGACACCAGTGATAACACAGGCATCAGGTAATACACTACAACACTGCAAGAAATATGTGCACTGCGGAACTGTAACAGAACATTGTGGATATGTTTCCTCTCACCTTAGCAAATAAAATAAAAAGAAAATATTCAGTTTATGATCTAAGAAATCATAATGGAGGTCTCCAAAGAAGTCCCTCAAGTAACCTTACAGGGAAGAATCCATTCCTTAAATAATTTCTGCCTGCTGAAAAAAATACAGCACAAGGTATATGAATCAGTCCAGATAATTCAAGTACCAACTAAAAGAAGCCTATAAACATTAGTGCTTCAGGGACCCTAGAAATTACATCCAGTATTGTCATTGTTTACATTACAGTATTACAAATCCTACACAGGAATAAAATGACAGTAAATGACTGAGATGATATCGATATTTAACATTTAAAACAGATGTAACAGATGTTGTTTATATGGCCTCCCTATAAATATGTCAAACAAATGTCTCTGTATTATTGCTATGGATACTAAATAAGAATATTGCAATCAAAATATGCTATGTTGCCAAACTTTGTACGAGTATTTATATTTATGAATGAATATGTTTATCTGTATTTGAGATCGCATCATGACTGGAAAAGGGACTTGCACCAATTCACCTACCCAGCTAAAAATATAATAAAAATATACAGACAAAACTGAAAAGCCTGGGGTTATTTAAGACAGAGAACATAGCTGTATAACATACCCTTGATGCAAAGAACTGAGAAGTAAGAGCTGAAAGGACTGTGATGAAAGGAAGGATTTAGGAAGACATTGTTGCTCATTGTTAGGGCAATGCTGATAACAGAAAGCTTTTCTTCACTGCAGTCAGTATTTAAGGTGGAAAATCATACTTCAGTAGATAAAGAAGTCAGTCATGACCAAGGGCATAAGGAAGCCATTAGATGATTAGAGGGTGGAAAAAGGTGTGGGAGGTTTAAGCTACATATGAGCTAGGGAAAGGTATGGGATATTTAAACTACATATTGTCTAAGGAAAGGCACAAAATATTTAAACTACATATGGGCTAGGGAAAGGTATAGGAGATTTAAGCTGCATATGAGTTTCTCTCTTTTTAATTTCTCCAAGTCTTTTGGGTTTTCTAATATCATGACTGGAATGGACCCCATTCCTAAGTCAAAGTATGATTAAACTTCATGAAAATAATATTGTTTCAATCTTTAATGTTAGCCAGAAGTGCTCTTTGCAGCACCCGCAATGTGAACAGAATTGACTCCTTCTGCAGTTTTTATGGAGTTACATGTACTGGTAACATAACTAAATAAGACTGTAAATTCTTTTTATGAGACCCATTGCTCCTACTACTATTGGAAATGTCAGATTATCCTTCTTCTACATTGCCCTCATTTCTGCATGTAAATCCTGGTATTTTATGACTTTGTGTCTCTCTGTGTGTAACACATTGTAATCACAGGGTGTAGCAATTTCAATGCTACTTTTGTCTTCTTTTCATGGGCTACTATATCTGATTTTCTCACATCTATTTTCTGAACTGTTGGTAATGGGTGATCCTGTGTGTGATATAAACTTCATTCATTTTCTATGTTTTATGCCTCATGTTTCCAGTGCTTCTCAGCTACGTCAATATTGTAATGTTTGCACAATCCCCAATGCAACAGTCTTGCCACAATATCATTTATTTTGATATACAGTCTAGCAACAAGATGCGTGACTGTTTATAATTCTGTTTTACAAAACTTGCATTTGTCTGTTTCTCTGACATATTCAATGGACTTTGTAACCCAATATGAACATAGTCGACTATCTCGGGAAGCCAATATTAGCCTTTTGTCTTTTGTTTTAAATTCACCTCTCCTTAACCATTCATGCATTATATCCTGATCAACACCAGGTAGTTCCTAGGAGTTTTCTGTACTTGCAACTATATTTACACATTTTCCACATTTCTTGCCTTTTCATCTGATATTTCACCTTGTATTTTTTATTTTGTTTTTTTTTGGTACATTCAGTTGCTGCCTGATTTTTGTCTACTGCTTTAATTTAATTCCTGCTTGACACCAATATGTTTCTGCTAAACTAAGCAAGGAAGTCATCTTAGACTTGTTCTCCTCATGTTTTAAAACTTTCATTATGTTTGGATTTTGTGAGGGCAGTGATGACTTCCCCACTGAACTAAGCAGGGAAGACATCTTGACTTGTTCTCCTCATGTTTTAAAACTTTCACTATGTTTGGATCTTGTAAGGTCAGCAGATATCTATATACTCCTAAAATTGCAGATCTATACATGCAATCAGTTTCGAGGAGGCCCATACCTCCTTTAGAATGGGGAATATATAATCTTGGTATACACTGATTTTTATAAATCATTTGATAAGCATGAAGCATTTTTCTTGTTTTCCTGTCCAACTGATCCAATACTTTTTGAGGCTAGTCGATCACACCAAAACTGTAAGTTAGAATAGGCAGAGCAAAATGGTTTATAGCTTGGACTTTGTTCCTAGATGTCAGGGCTGTTTTCAGTATTAATTCTAGTCTTCTAAAATATTCCTTACTAAGTTTTATTTGCATTTATTAATTTTTATTGTTGATCTTTCATCAGTTCCCAAATATTTATATAGTTCCTCCTGCTCAAGTTCCTTTATATCAAATTCCCATCCCAGACTAATATTTTCTTGGTGTCTCAGCTTCCCTGCATTAAAGGCTGCTTATGGACATTTATCGAGACCAAATGACATTATTTTATCATCTCAGAAAGTTTTGACCACTTGCAGTTGTGCTTTTGTTCCTCATTTCACAAACCATACAGTTTTAAATCATCCACAAAAAGAAGATGAAAAATCTTTATATTTTGTTGTTGTTTTCTGAAAGCCAAATTGTAATCATGACCTAGTCTGTTAAGTAGGCAGTTTAATAGGTAAGGGGCAAGACAAAATAGCAGCAGTGACAGAGTCCCCCTGTAATACCCCCTCTTTGAATGTTTATCCTTGGGATAATAATTTGTCCTTTATCATGGCTTAGCTGCAAAGTTGCATGCCATACTTAGATTCTTCCCCTATTTGCAGTTCTCAATTATGACTTTATTTAACAACAAATAATCCTTTGTTTCATATGTCTTTCTTTTGGTACCCTTTTGTTCTGTTGTTTATTGTTTTGTTTATTGCCATGACTGACTTTTCTTCTAAATGACTATAAACACTGTCAGCATCAATTCCAGTATACAGTTTATACATCATCAGAAAGCACGTTTAGTCTAATTTTTACAAGGAGTATCATTTTTCTTGTTGTTAACCAAGTTGGCAACTGTTTGGAGTGTGCATAAACATAGTCCTTACTCAAGGCTAAATCTTCATGTAAAGATGGTAATACTTTAAGCCAGATGTTAGGCACGTTGGTAAAGTAGACCATACATTTTAGGCAGGAGGATACGTTTTTGTGTAAATTTGCCAAAAAATACAAATGGCCAGCACTCAAACATCAGCATAAAACTTTTATTACAAAATGAAGAAAAGCAAATGCAGAATACTGATTTTGGCAACACAGCCTTCCTCAATACATTAATCACACATGCTCACAACCCCTTCTTATATACTGATAATTCAAACCTGATTGGTGGATCAAAAATATTCATTAAGACCAGAAGAAAAAAGTACACTCAACTGAATAATCCATTTCTTCTCTTTTTTATCTAGTATTTTATGCCAACCTGATTTATCTTTATTATTAAACATAATTCTATCTATAATAACAAAACTAAACCTAGCTGTTGAATGCTTAACAGTATTTTTGTATAAAGCATTGGAATTACTAGCACATCTCATATCACTTAGATGTTCAGATATATGTAATTTGAATGGGCAAGAGGTTTTCCCCACATAAAAAGCAGGGTATGTACATAAAACCAAATAAATAGCCCAGTCTGATTTACAATCCCCATGAACATATACATCAAATACATGCAAAGGATTATGAGAAGTAAATTGTGTTTTGTTACAAACTTATTTACAAAAGCTACAGTGACCACAAGGCTGACATCCCATCCAAAATTGCCCATCTAAAGTAGCCTGTTGTGCCCCAATAGTACTAGCCCTAAATTTCTTAGGATGGTTAAACCAACTACCAAATGTCCTGCCTCCTCTGTAAGAAAGAAGACATTTAGAGGGTATCAAATCCCTCAAGGTATCATCAGACAATGAGATCCCTCAATGTTTCTGTATAATATCATTAAAAAATGGTGTATTACTACCAAACTTTGTAACAAATCTAAATGGACTACCTAACACCAATTTCTTAGTTTTATAGTTTAACAGCTCTATTCTATCCAATCTCCTAACTATGCCCCTTGAAATAATAATATGGTATGTGTACCCTCTATTACAAAACCTGATGACCAAATCTTGTTCATGGGTGCCAACAACTGATCCGAAGACCAAATTCTATGAAGACGCATAAATTGGGTCTTAGGAATGGTTTTAACAATATGTCAAGGATGAAAGCTGTTGGCTTGTAACGAGGTATTGACCTGCGGGCATTTCCTATGTACTTGGGTGCCTAAAGTTGCATCATCCTATACATGAATTAAAACATCCAAATTCATCTAGAGTCAAAATTAAATGTAAACTGCATACCCACTTGTTGTCATTCAGGTAACCACAAATTCCCATAGATATTCAACATTTGAGTTCCAAACCAACCAACAATCATCTAAATATTGGTGTCAGATGTCCATAGATTCTAAATATAAATTATGGGTCGGATCATAAATAATCTGTTCCTCAATGAAGCCCATAAATAGATCTATATAAATTGGGGAAACCGATGCCCCCATAGCAGTGCCCTTAAGCTGCAAATAGCATATATTCTTAAAATAAAAAACATTTTTGGTTAGGATATGTTCCATGAGGCAAATCAAAAAAGTATTAAATCCTGAGCTATGTAAAGAAACCTGATTTAGACAATATTCCAGTGCTATCAAACCTGCCCAATGAGGAATATTGGTATATAGGGCTGACACATCTAAAGTGCACAAATACCATCCTAGTTCAAGTTGCATCTCCTTAACAATGTTCAAAAACTCTGTGGTATCCTGTATGCAAGATCTAACATAACCTATAGTAAGTGAGAAAGGCTGATAAAGGTTCCTGGAGCTGTTACACTATAAAACTAAGAAAGTGGTGTTGGGTAGTCCATTTAGATTTGTTACAAATTTTAGTAGTAACACACCATTTTTGATTGATATTATACAGAAACATTGGGGGATCTTATTGTCTGATGATGCCTTGAGGGATTTGATACCCTCTAAATGTCTCTTTTCTTACAGAGGAGGCAGGACATTGAGTAGTCGATTTAACTATTATAAGAAATTTAGGGCTAGTACTATTGGGGCACAATAGACTACTTCAGATGGACAATTTTTTGATGGGATGTCAGCCTTGTGGTCACTGTAGCTTTTGTAAATATATTTGCAACACAACACAATTTACTTCTTATAATACTTTGTGTGCATTTGATATATATGTTCATGGGGATTATAAATCAGACTGGGTTATTTATTTGATTTTATGTACAAGCCCTGCTTTTTATGTGGGGCAAACATCTCTCCCACTCAAATTACGTATATCTGAACATCTAAGTAATGCCAGATTTGCCCATTATTCCAATGCTTTATACATACTGTTAAGCATCCAACAGCTAGGTTTAGTTTTGTTATTATAGATAGAATTATGTTTAATAACAAAGATAAATCAGGTTGGCATAAAATACTAAGTAAAAAAGAGAAGAAATGGATTATTCATTTGGAAGCACTTTTTTCTCCTGATCTTAATGAATATTTTTGATCCACCAATCAGGTTTAAATTATTTATATATAAGAAGGGGTTGTGGGCATGTGTGATTAATGAACTGAGGAAGGCTGCATTGTGAAACTAGCATGCTGCATTTGCTCTTCTTCATTTTGTAATAAAAGTTTTATGCTGATATTTGAATGCTGGCTGGTTGTATTTTTTGGTATATTTAGTTGTGTTGGCAGTGCACGTGTTCCTTACTTGCGTGATTTGGTTTTATTTATAGAAATTTGTGTAAATTTGGGCAGTAAGTGCCTTGCTAAAGACACCTGTACCTTTTTTAGACTGGAGTGAGTAGCATGGCTGGATGTATAGCTGGACATTGAAGCTGATGTGACATTATAGGGCCATGCTTTGGGTTGTTAGATAGTGGCAACCCTTATAATGGTCAGTATTTTATGGCAGAAAGTAAGAGAATATTAGAGTGAGGGGTCATTTAGATAATGTTTTGCAATCTGTTGGGTGGTGGAGTGGAGCATTGGGGTTCAGTGGGGGTTTTCAATGAGCTGTACTTTTATTAAAAAAAAAAAAAAAGTTATCTGCAATGAAACAGAGCTCTGCAATGAGTGTTATATGTAACACCATTTTTGTGCTAATAGCCTATTCTTAATATTCCAAAGCTGCCTTGAAGATGAAACACTATTTTTAAAAAAGAGAGAGCTGTTATTGAGCATGTTTCACTATTGCTTTACTTTATCTCTAAACAGAGGTTTTTGTAGTCTTCAGGTGACTTACAATTTTATTGTCATTAGAGTCCTGTTTGTGAAGAAAGTATGCGTGTCACTTCCTGTTGGCTGGACATAGGCCCAAAATAGGAATAAATGTTAAATACTGTGCTTAAACTTACCAAAGTTGTTAGAATAAATGGTTTGTGTTAGAATGTATTCTCTGAAGGATGTAAAGTCTGAAACTCACTTGGCTGTCATTAAATTCAGTCCACACTGATTTGCCAGGAAACTTAACTTTGTATTAGGAATATTTCATAAGTTTTAGCAACATGTATTTGTGCCCCCCTATTACAGGTAACAGTTTAATATTTTCTTCCGCTATGGTTATAAGAAATTATTATTGTTAATTGGGGGGCATGGTGTGGCAGTCCTAGGCTATTTCACATTATGAGCATGTTAAATTGGTTTACTGAACACACAACAATGGTGGGGGATCCCCACTCCCTTTCAAAATAGATACAGGTATACAATGGAAGGGGTACTTGGAGTTTGGTTGCTTATGCATTATTTTCTGTTTTCAGGAGTTTTCTTTTCAGGCAGGATGGTCCAAGTGTAGGAATTAGCAAAAGTGGAAGAGTTGGTGTCCCAAGCAGACAGTTTCAATGGGTGCTGGTGCAGGGCAAATGCCAAAAGAGGCCATCCGGGTGGAATCATCAAAATGGGGACAGAAGTGATAAAGCCGGATGGAGCAGCTATTGATTGAGGCCTCAGTCTACTGCCAAATGAGCCAGAAGAGCTCAAAAAGAAGCAGTACAGAGAAATGTAGAGGAGGGACAAGAGCCTGCAGGATGGGGGCTGAGGAATGTGTCGGAGTTGCCCTCATTTTCTCAGCAAATATTATCAGGTGCTAATATTAATACACCTGCTGGGCAAGGGATCTAGGTAGTGTGATGTGGGATGCTGATTTACTTACAATGGTATGGGACTTGAATTCAGGGGACAGGTGCAGATTACAGAGCTTGCTGGGGCTGAGATCATGGGAGGGCAGGGATCCATGGCAGAACAAATGGGCATAGAGTTAACAAGGGAATCATTCAGGAAAAAAATGGATGCCCCATTGTGGCCAGGTACCAATGTGTTAGAACTGGGAAATCAGGTAGCAGAAGGCAGTTCACTTATGATTTTGCAGCCTGGTTGTCAGAGCAGGGTACTTGGTAAATGTATCTTTATTACAGCGCACATCCACCAAGTCATAAAGGACAATATTTAGAGAAGAGAGTGTGCTGAGGTTTTTGACTGCATACATGCAGAGGGTGTGCAGTGGGTAGTGGAAGCTGAGTCACTGGGGGTCAAAAACCTCACTGAAGCCCTGACTGAGTTAGGAAAAAGATGTGCAGGGAGGTATAGGCCACAGATGTAGTACAATTGGTATTGGGATTTGTTTATTTTATGGCTGTCACACTTGAGAAGGAGCCCAACAGGCATCACTGCTGTTGTCTTATTTTTTTAACTGTGAGGAGGCACAGAGGTTAGGGGTGGTGATGGCTGGCTACTGGCAAGAGCTGAGTGGCCTAGTGGTCTAATGCACTATGCTGTAGTTGACAGGGGCCTGGGTTTGAGACTTGGTAGGGGTGATTCTTTATACTCTCGTATCTAAATGGGTAGAGGTATGGCCTCATGAGCAGTAGGTGCAGGATTTGAATACATGAAAGGGAAAATAAGCATTAATTTCCAGGCTTGTAAGGGCCCCATGGCCATTAGCCTAGTAACCTCCTATGGTTTGATCAATGCTTTCACAAGCTAAAGGTGGTGAACAAGTCATTGGTCTGGGAACATAGACATCCTAATACATGAATGGGAATTATGCTTGATAGGCTGGGTAGCATAATTAAGGAACAATTGGAGGGAGGGGGGAGCAAGATGAAAACATGATGGGCTTTCAAAGTGGGAAAGAGCACATGACCCACTGCACATGTTTTCAAAATGTTCAGCCCAAGATTCTGTGTTCAGATGTTGCAGGCAGGATGCACTGAATGGACTGAGAGTTAATGTTTAGGGGTCAAGGCAGGGGTGAATGTTGGGGGAAGGGGGAGTTAGAGGGGTGCCAGAGGAGGGAACCCCTTTCATATTAGCACTGGCCCAGGGGTTGGTGCATTCATCCATTAATTCAGTTGGTTAGAGCAGCTCCTGCAGGGCTACTCTGATAAGGAGGTGGCTTAGGAACTGGGGAGGTTCAAGATGATTTTCTGATAAAATCGCAGGTGGGTGGTTTCAGGTCTGTAAGAATTTGAAGTCGGTGGTAGGGAAGGACGTGGTTGTTCAGAAATTGTTGGATAAAAAATGTGCTGCAGGTAGATTATTTGGTCCCTTTGATTTTCCTCCATTTAGCATTTTTACATATCTCCCTTGGGATTGGTACCCAAGAAATCTTCAGGTGAATTTAGGTTGATTCATTACTTGCCTTTCCCAGAAGGTGATTTGGTCAATACTCATAACAGGGCTGACATTAAGGTGCAGTATTTTTCTTTAGATGGGGTGGTGTGGGCAATCAGAATATTCAAGGATCTTTGGTTGGCTGAGTTGGATATTGAGTCTACATGTAGGTTATTATCAGTGAGGAAGCAGGATTGGCCAGTATTAGTTATGCATGTCAATGGGAGGTTTTACTTTGACAAGTTCATGCTTATGGCCTGCAGAGTTGTGTGTGCCACTTTTAAAAATGCAGCACAACGTAACATTGGGTGCGGCATCAGAGGCAACTGGCATGAGGCCAGTGCACTATTTGAATGATTTTGTGCTGATTGGTGAAGGCAAGGAAATGGTAGTTTGGAGAATAGAGTGTTTGGGCAAATGTGTGGGAAGCTTGGGGTGCCATTAGCTAAATATAAAGTAGAGGAGCTAGCTAAGATGCACACCTTTTTAGGTTTGGAGTTGGATGCAAACTTAGACACGTTCAAGCTTCTGCAGGACAAGGCGAAGAAAGTGAGGGACAGGGTGGGGTTAATAGTGAAGAAAGAAAGGATGAGCATAAAAGAAGTGATGGAGGCTTTAGGATCTGTAAACTTTTGCATGCAGAGCAGTAGGGCCAGGGTGTACATTTACAAGAGCAGTGGCTAAATTGCTATGGGGAGGGGTGGCAAAGCAGAAGCATCTTTGAGTTAGAGAAGGAGTGCCAGTCAAGTCTATTTGGCTGGAGTTTTTCCAGCAGTTTAATGGATTGACTTTTTGACAAAATTATTGGGTTGTAATGCAGGATATTGACCTGCTAGACATAGGAGGTTATTTTGATGGCAAGTGGTTTGCTGAAGCATGGTCAGAGGAGTGGGGTGATGAGCAGTGAAAAGATATCACTTTTTTTGGAACTGATGCTGATTTGAGCAACACTGGTAGTGTGCAAAATGATTTTCATGACAGGAGGGTGATATTTCATTCTGATAACTAGTGGTAGTGCAAGTTTTGACTAAGAAGATGTCAAGATCTAGGTTTGTGCAGATATTACTCCAGAAGATTGTTATGTTTTCTGTATCCATTAACCTTTCTTTTTTTCAGTTCATTATATTCCTAGTCATTGCAATATCTTGGCTGATAGTGTGTCCTGCTTTCATTGTTTTTAGATTTTGGCAGTTGGGACCAGAAGTTCAGGTAAGCATCACTGTTCTTCCTAGAAAGGTGTAGAAAATTGGTTAATTGAGGCAAGGTGGCTTGTTCAGCAGTCCTGGTCCAAGGCTACAAGGAAAGCATATGGTAAGGCTTGGTTTTTAAACAGCTTTCTAATTCTTTCCTGCTTGGGGGTGAGAATTTGGTCAGTTGATCTGGTGTTGCATTTTTTTAGTGGAAAGACAGAGGGTTTGTGAGGCAGTTAGGATGGCTAGGATTCAATTTGTGGCATTGGGTGTGACAGTAAAATTGTTGGGGTTTTGGAGGTTATCAAGGACTGGAGGACAGTGATGTTTTTGTAAGGCTGGGACATGCTTCAACGGAGGAAGGGAGATAGTTTACCATTAGGCAAGCATATGTTGCCAGTACTGTTGGAAGGCTTGCACATGGTGGTGTGTTTGAAATTTGATTGTGTTGTGGGCCACATTGTCGGTGTTCATGTATGTGGGTGAGTTTCACATTTGTGAATTGTTGGGTCATTTGAAGTGATAAGATCTCTGGATTGTTTCAATGGTTGTTGATTTGGTTAGGCTATTTGAAAACTGATCAGGAAGGAGTGGACAAGCAAGTGGAATAAGGTGCATTTATTATGTCCGGTGGCTTGGGCTAGAGAATGGCAGGAGGCATGTGCTAAATTTTGGGGAAATGTGTGAATGCTAGGAACATTGTGTCTTGGCTGTGGATGACATTAAGAGTTCTGAGAGTTTTGTGTCTTGGATGTGGATGGTACTGAGAGTACAGTGGGGTTTGTGTCTTGGGTGCGAATGACACTGACATTACAGGAGGGGTTGTCTTCTGTCTGGATGGCATTGAGAGTGCGGGGGATGGTGGTAGATAATTACACTATGCAGTCTTAAAGAATTGGTAGGGGCATTGGATTTGGCTGAGGGTAGTAGGTTTGCGAAGGTGATTAAGAGAGCAGGGAGGTGGTGTTTTTAGTTATATTCAATAAAACCAACAACAAAAAAAGTAAGATTTATAAATGAAATAGATATATTTAATACCATGGAAGGTGGGTATTGTGTGTTTTTTCTTTTGCAGGCAAAAAGTTGTTAGTCATGTTGGGTCACTCTTTTATCTAGTGGGTGGCCAGAAGAGTAGAGGTGTGACCTAGTGGTATGCATTTGGGCCTGTATCCGGTTCAGTAGCAAGTACAGGAGCATGGTTTGTGATATATGCAATGGTACCAGTTATCTGCTTTGGAAAAGGTATGACATTAATTTGGTAACCTAGATGCGATAATTATACATTGAGAGGTAATGATATTGGCAATATCAGGAGGTTGCTTACTTATTTATTAAGGTAGTTGTGCAGATGTTCCCAAGTACTAAGGTTGACTGGTTGGCCATAATTCCTAGGTTGGTCTGGAGAAGTCCTAATAAGTTTAACACAATCCAGGTTACTAGGAGGGTTTTTAACCACATGGTGGCTAGGGTGAGCTGGCATTAGGCATTTTTGTAATGGAGCACTGGGGCTTTGTGGATATGGTTCTGGCCTGGTTCCGAACTGATGGGTTACATTGTAGTGAAACTGGTTTAGACATGTTCAATGAGCAAATGGCATTATTTTTGCAGGAGATGTTTGGGAGATAGACACTAGGTATTTCAGGGGAAAGGGAACAGGCTGTGATCAGCTCGGTGACTGGAAGATGTGCCACAGTAGTTGTCAAGGGGTAGTCCCACCCCCCACTGTGGATCATTTGGTACTCCCATTAGCTCAGGTGAGTGGTATTATGCTGCCTGGATGAATTAATTTTGGTTAGTGAGCAGTGAGATGCTGCAGTAAGTAGTGGTGAGCGGTCGTACATGCTGCCTAATTTGAAAGATGTTTTATTGAGTTGCTATCAAACTGTTATGGAGAAGATGAGCAGTTGATAATGCTGCCTAGTAGTTTTTATGGTACGGTAATATTGGATGTATTTCAGTCATTGGTAATTAAGTTGTTTGTTATTAATATGTCTGATATATTGTTATAAAGTTGGTCACAATGGTATGAAAGTTATAAAGTGGTTTTATTGGAGTGATAGGGATAGGGATATCCTGGTGACAAATGGAGTCTGCCTGGCAGAATGATTTGTCACTGGATTATGCCTTTAAGTTAGTTTACCTTGGTAGGTGGGGGTGGTAAGGTGGGGATTGAATGAAGTCACAGGATGGGTGGAAAATTGAAGGGAGAATAAATAAGATCAGGTTTAATGGTGGGGGGCTCTCTTTGCCACAACAGATAGTGCTGCCCACCCTTCCTTCTCTTAACATAGGTAGATCGCGAGGCAGCAAGGCCATAGTAGTTTTCAGAGGATATGTCTCTTCACTGTGGTTCAGTTGGCACTCTCATTAGCCCAGGTAAGTGGTATTAGGCTGCCTGGTGGAGCTAATTTTGATTAGTGAGCAGTGGGGTGCTGTGGTAAGTTGTGGTGAGCAGTCATTTTGCTGAGTTACTAAGTGTTATGGAAAATGTGATTGGTCGATAATGCTGCTCAGTTGTTTTTATGGTATGGTAATATTACATGTGTATTGCTCATAATTAATAACGCTGCTTTTTATGGATATATTGTAATAAAGCTGGTCACAATGTCATGAGAGTTGTCATGTGTTTTTATTGCAGTGATGGCAATAGCCAGGTGACAATTTTTTGTATGAGTTCCCTACATCCTTTTCTTCTATAGATAGGTACTATGGTAGGGTTGGATGCTGCCTAATTTGAAAGATGTTTTATTGAGTTGCTATCAAACTGTTATGGCAGAATGATTTGTCACTGGATTATGCCTTATGTTGTACTTGCCTACTTCATCACTAGTTTTATTTCTTATATATTTACACATACATTTACCTATGTAATGTTGCTTTTGAACTTCAATGCAGGTGTACTGCTTTCCATTATTGTCTCTGTAGGGCATACCTCAATGTTATCATCACCATAATTGTTAATTAACAAGGTTAGATTCTATTAATGAAAATGATCCTTACATTTCTCACCACTCAGAAACTTGCATTTTTACAAGCCTGTGCCTGTCCAGTTTGGTTGATTCCTGCCAGCAGGATGGAGTTACCCACTTTGCTCACCTCCTGACCTCATTCCATAGCCTCCCAGCCTTTTATACATTTATAGGTTCATATGTGTTTACTAGGCTAATGACCACAATTACTATTTTTAAGCCTAGTCATGCATCCCCAATCTCTGACAAGTTCTGATAGCCTTGATGAGTGTAAGCAGGGGTCTGGGAGATGAAACATTTACACACAGGGGCCTGGGAGATGAAACATTTACAGGTTGCCTGTGTCCACTAGAGACATAGGTGCCAAACCAGGGATGAATTTCCTATTCCCCATCCAGTTGTCCAAGTTGCACTTGAATTGGGTTAGGGAGGAACTCTGCTTTACATGGGTGTGGAGCCTGTTCCATAGACAGGGTAGTCTCTGGGTTACATACAGTACCTGTCTCTCCAGCAGGTCCTATTTATATCACAGATTAAGTCTTTAGAATGGGTAATTCTGGTGCTGTTTGTTTTGTGGATATGCAGGAGGTCAGAGCCATTGGTTTTAATCTACCACTTCAGCTCTTTATAGCCCAGATAATCATCAGCAGTTCCCCCCGAACCCCAATTCCACATGGTCAACAACACAAAATTTAAAATAATGCTGCAGAAATCTTTTTATATGTTTATATAATGCATTCATTTCAGCCTTAGTCTTTATATCATATATATGTTGGTATACTCTATTCCTCAAAGCTTTCTTCGTTTTTCCTACATAAAAACTATGAAATAATTGACATAAAGCAATACAGACTACACCTTTTGTAAAATAGTAATATTTACGCATAGGTTTAATCATGCCAAAACCTTTTACACAGATGTAGTTCACTTCCGAAATATATTTACATTGAGTACAGTACCCACATTTTTTCATGGCACCCCACTCCAGCTTAGGACCTGTCCTCTCACTCAGTATTTTAATACTTGCATCCTTCCTATAAACAATTCTAGGTTTATCTCCAACCATAGCAAGAATGTTCATGGTCTATGTGAAAGATTGTCCAATTTCTCTGTATAACGTCTTTAATATCATAAAATTTTGAATTAAATGGAAGAATCATAGCTCTCTGAAATCCTGTTTCTGTACTTAGGGGGATCTGACCACTAGTCTTCCTAATGATGGTGTAAAAAAACTGTTTGTCATTATGTTTTCACCTCATTCATAATACCCTGAACAAAGGGATCAGGATATCGTCTCTATAAGAACATCTTTAATAGTTTCAGACATTCATCCTGAAATATCAGTTCCTCAGATATCATTCTAGCCAACCTTACATATTGTCCTTTGACTGATTTCTTCTGATATAGCAGATGCCAGCTACTGTAATGTAATAACGAATTTGAAGTGGTTGGGTTTCAATATAAAGCTGACTGAAACTGTCTAGTGTTATAACTCTTAGAAATAGTAACATCCAAGTAGTTAACCCTATTCATATTAACTGTCATGGTAAATTTCAAAAACCGAGTGGTCGAATTCAAATAATTATAAATTTTAATCAGCTTATTTAGGTCATTCTTCCAGAAAACTACAATATCATCAAGATAACATCCATATAGAGCCCAACAATCCTGATATTGAGAACTAAGGCCAAATAGAGCTTCCCATTGGGCTAACACAATATTAACAAAAATGGGTGTGCAAACAGCCCCCATAGCAACACCCTTAACCTGCTTGACGATTTGATTCTCAAAAATCAAGAGATTATTCTCCAAAACTATTTCCATAGGTGCCCTGATGGTAGGTATGCTTGTGTGATCCAACCATGAATTCCCACATAGGAAGTCATAAACCATTCTAACCCCTATTGATGCAAAATCACTGACAATAAATCACAAACATCAATCATAACCATATTTAAATCATCATTATACACTTCATTGGACACCTTAGATAAAAAGTCCTAAAAATCTTGAAATAAATAGGGACAATCATGCAAAACATCCTTTATCTTATGGTCTAAAAACTTAGCAACAGGGAATGTTTTTGATGCCATCACATCCACTATGTGGCATAGAGACGATTTTCTACACTTTTGTGTATTTTCGGGATTCCAAAGAAGGTAGGGTACAAGGATGGGGTGCCTTAAGAAAGTCATGCCCCTTAATAGAAATTTGCCCATTAAGCAACAATTCTTCTAGTATTAAATCAATATTATGATAAGCAATATTTAACTTATTTATTGATACTTCCTCATACGTATCCATGTATAAGACAGACAACATCATATTGATGTAATCATTGGAATCTATAACAACAATACCCCCTCCCTTGTCCAGTTTCATTACTCTGATCCATTTGTCAGAAATGATGTCATCAAGTAGTTTTGTCTCTCTAGTAGGTACGTTTGAGCCCCTGTCATATCCATATTCCTTCCTGAGCAACAACCTCAATTCAAATTCACACATTTTTCATACATATGGACAATGGGGTGAATAGGAGGATTAAATACACTAGGTCTTCTAAAGTTCAGACAAGTATGGGCAGCAGATACATCTCAATGACCCTTACATAAAAATCCAAAATTGAATTTCCTTCCAAACAGTTTCAATTATATAATAGTTTCCACTATGTTAGCTTTCTGAGCAGGGACAAAGTTTAGGCCCTTTTCAAGTAAGTCTGTCCATTCAGTAGTATTTAAAGCCTGACTAAAATGATAGACCTTAAAGTCCCCCTTAGAATTAAAAACGATTGTGCACACCCCATCAGTATGTGCAACTATATCTAATTGAACCTCCTTCTCCCTCTCCCTCGATCTTTTTTGAAAAACTTTTCTACTTTAAAAAAAACAATTCTACCTTGATTGACTAATTGGTTCTTTATTAAGTGTTGATGTAATTGTATAAAAGATAAGATTGTTGCTGTGTTTTTTTATTCTGAGGAAGTCAATTGTACATGACAAAAGTGCTTAATTCAGTTTATTAAACATGGTTCAGCAGTTTTTCCTGAATCCCAACATTGAGCAGTAATACCTTTAGATTTTCTGGCTTTGATTTGCTATGTCAGAAATACTTTCAATTTGTCACTGCCTATGGTGAAGACAATGTTTTAGTTAATATTCAAAAGCCTAGAGAGGAGAGGTACAGACCATCCATGGCAAAGCAGAGTGGTCTGTTGACCATCTCCTTCTATGCAGACAAATATTGCACCCCTTAGAATGACACCAGAAACTAAGCCAATTATTAAAGTCAATTGTCTTTTGCTCGTATTATGACATCATCCTTGGAGAATGTAAAATGCTGTTCAATGCTAGCTAGGCTTATACTAGCCTGAGACACTTTTTCCAAGAGTTCCATTATGTCTGTCTTCATATAATCTAGGGAGGCCCATCTCAGGTCATTTACTCTCTCATGGACTATGAATGAGTCGTATCGGTACTTGTATTCCAATAACATGAGTGTATGTGGAATGTGGTGGATCCTAGCCCCTGATAAGCAACTGACCGTGACTTTCTCCTTACATAGCCTAGTGAGAGGGACATCAGTGCGTCTCATGAGGGAGTGTCCAATGAATAGAATGTTAGATTGTGTGGCGTCTTGCCTTATGGACCTAGAGGTAGAGGCTCCATGAGATGTAGCTCTATGTGTTGATCTGGGTGTTGTTTTGAAAAAGTGCATTTGGGGATGCTGAGGGTATTTGTTACGTGTACTTCATCTAGGAGGTCTTTGTGGTTTAGAAGGGTTACATTTAAGTGCCTCAGCATATGTGGGTCAATATGTCTGCTTTAATTGTGTGTGATGGATGCAGTGTGTGTACTACTGACAACCTTATTGACATTAGGAGTATTTTTATGTGAGAGCTTTGGCTCTAATGGCATTGTGTAAATACATCTCTTACATACCATATCAGTTTATTTTACTAATTTTGTACACTCATAACCACCCTCTACTTCACATAATTAACACTTCCTCTTACTTTAATATACTACCATATTGTGTTCTACTATATTTACTCTCATACAAGAAGCTTAATGGGGGTTTTACTCATAATCTTTAATATTTAAACTAACATTTTTTACTCTCCTGCTAGGTACTAAATACAGAAATACTTAAGGTATAACACTCATTTTTAAAAACATTTTCTCGTGCATTTGAAATTCCCAATTCATTACATCTAAATCATGTTTGTTGCCCACCCTGTATTTTATTCATCAAGTTGCTGTTAGCCATTTCAGTACTCAAACTACCAAAGGTCCAATACAGAGGACCTCTAGTTCTATGTAGAAATCAATTAAGCATACATATATTTACAAATGGCTGGGCAGCCACGGTGGTGCAGCAGTTAGCGTTGCTACCTCACAGCAAGAGGTTCTCTGGTTTGATTCTTGGCTGGGGTGCCTTCTGTGTGGAGTCTGCATGTTCTCCTTGTGGTCGCATGGGTTTTCTCTGGGTGCTCCAGTTTACTCCCACATCCCAAAGATATGCAGTAGGTGGATTGGACACTCTAAACTGGCCCTAGGTGTGAGTGTGTGCCTTCTGTAGAAGGTTGAGCACCAGGCTGGCAACTCGACACTGTAAAAATTCCACTGCCAATCATGAGTGGACAGATGATCCGCTGTGGCTACCCCTAACCGGGAAAAGCCAGAAAAAGATATTTACAAATGGCTAATGTACATGGTGGAATTCTTTCCTTACTTTACCCCTTTTAATTAAAAACACCACTTTATTTGCATTCTAAAACCATTCCACTACAAGATTCCTTTGCATATAATTCTTAAAGACCCCCAATACTTCATGAACTTTTCTCCCCTGGCCACTGCTGAAAATGGGTTCTTGCCCAGTTGGACTTTTCCAGTAAATAAATGTCAATAAATAAATAAATATGCATAACAATTATTCCTTTACTACAATCAGGTTTTATGAAATTTAACTCAGATCCAGATATAAATTTTCAACATGATTGGACATATCACAAATGCCTATTCACTAGTTATAGGACTACTGGAAGGCTTAGCAATAAACTGGCACAATGAGTCATGGAACTCAAAAAGCAGAGCTACAATAATTGTAGTTACAGAAATGTGTGATAAGGATAACTTATGGATTCTTCTAAACATATACCAAACAAGTGTAATATTCACAAACAACAGACCAGAACTCTGGCAAAGAGGAAGAGTACTTGCATTAAATGATAAAGAAATTAATCTTGTCCCAAAATACATTGCCAACAGTAATATTATGTCAGACATAAATCACAATTGGCTTAAAATTCAAATACCTTTAGCAGGTGAAGGTAAATATTTCATAGCTGTAATCTACTTTCTACTACCTTCCTGTTTCTATTTTTGAAACCATGCTGGACACAAGAGTAGACTACACAAAAATTACAAACATAATCATCTTTGGAGTCATAAATATAGACTGGCAAAGTCAAAACAAAGCACAGCTGGCCCTGGAACTGTGTGTACAAGGAATAAACCTCTTACTGTCACCCAGATGACTTGAGTTTCAGTAGCAGCTCTGGTACTGGAAGAGTCTGGGAGGGTGAGAGAGACACATGACCAGGGCTGAGGGAATCTGTGTCACGTATCTGATGAATCTGTCACTCTGAGGTACAGTCAAGCAATCACTGCCTGAAGCAGGTTACTGGTAAAGGAGGGATGTTGGAATGGACACCTTTGATGGTGACTGTTGCCCTTGCAGGATGCATTCATAGGAGCAGGCACATTCCTGTCATAGCTCCTGGATAATGACAATACACAGCTGGCTCTGGCCCACTAGGGGAATGAATGAATTAGTGCTATCGATCCTATCCCAGTGGAGAACAAATGGATAGCTGAGGCAGAGACTAACTAGTTAGTAGACATGGGGTACAAATAAAAAAAGTTAAAAAAAAATACAAAATGATAGCCACATATCATTTAGCATAAGTAGTTTCTTGGGTTATAAATCTAACCCCCTAATGCCAATTGCAGCTCAGTAAGAGAAGTCATAGTAAACAATGTGTCTGATATATTGTACAAATGTCACCTTCTGCCTAATACAGTAAGTGACCACTGCCCAAGATTTTCTCCCCGGTCAATTAACTCTAAGAAAAGGGGACCAAAGCTCATAATAACTAGAACAGAAATTGAAATTACTGAAGACTCACCAGAAAAGAGAAAGTGGGAAATCAGAATAGGCTTCTTAGTACTCTTCTGGAGCACACGTGCAATATCTCCCTATGAGCCAGTGCAGGTATAAACCTAGAAGAGCTACATTTTATAGACGAGACTTCATTATACAATTGTACTGACTATATTTTATCCTTATCTACAGTGTGTAACTCAATATTCCCAGTACAAGAAAAGCTATCAAAAAACTAAGAAGACAAGGGAAAATCACTCCATTGCTAATTAACTAAGTAAATGACTTATAAAAATTAGTAAAGCAGCATGGCATATATGGAAAGCTGACAACACTGATTCTACCATGCAGTATGAATTTTAAAACCTCAGAATATTGTAAGAATCAACTGTAATGTAGATAAAACACAACATATCAGACAGTTGCAAATAACTAACTTCAGACAACCAAAGCAATCCTGACATCCCATAAAATCTATTGCCACAAAAAGAATATTCTTCAAAATGACTGTAAATAAAACTCTTACTGAGCAGATAATTCAAAATTTAAATGAAAATGGCTGCATTTCTAACCAACTCAACACATTAGCATTTACCAATTCCCCCACCAGCCTTAACCTTGGATAAACCTCTACAATGCCTATAATTCCATTCAAAATTATAAACAAAACAAAAATAGAAGAGCTCCTTGGAGGGATCATTTAAGGTTATGTCCCTGAACTGCATACTGTCCATCCCCATACTTTAAAACTGGGCTCCCATTTTCAAAATACAGCACTGATGTTTGTCTATAATCTAATACTGACAATAAAAATGTAAGTGCACATCTTCAAGCATTTTCCGATAATACCACATCCAACATTTCCTTCACCAGCAAATGCTAACTACTTCTGGTGTTTAGGAAATCATTGTTCTTTGACTAAAATCCTCAAAGACATTATATGTGAGCAGGTGTTATAATACATTTTGATGTATGATATCTTGACAGCCACGTAACTTGAATTTTATCTCATATGAAGTATGGTTAGAGCCATATACATCTTCAACAACCAGATTTACAGAACTATGGAAGGTGGCTAGGTAACGGGCAATACTGATAGACCTAATTACAGCTTTTGAAACTGAAGACCATTCCACACTATTACAAAACGTAAATAGTTATGTGTTTGTCACTACCTGGTTTAATGACTGTCTAACAGAGCACCTGGAGTTCTCAGGCATAATGCACACCATGGAGCTGGGTATACTACAAAAAGGTGCTCATATAGGTCAGTCTTTGGCCTATTCCTATTTTCCATATTACAAATTACCTTGCATGGAATCTTCCAAATATTAGCTGTTTACTTTACTCAGATAGGCAAAGCACATAACGCTCTCACTAAATCTCTCTAAGAGGAGTTCATCTTACAATGGAACTAGTTAACGACATATAGCTTAACAATAAACACAATCAAAACAATATTTGCTGTTTGTAATATTGGGAAAGCTCAAATCGTCCCATACTATTACTATAGCTGATCTAACAGGCAATCTCCTACCCTGTATAGGACAGCAAAATGTCTTAGGTATAACATTAGATTAGACTTTTTATTTTACCCCTCACATTGAAGCCCAGTCAAACATAATTATTACACAACTAACCACCTCTTATATAATTTCTGATTTCATTACCAAAGAAGCTAAACAAGCTATTGTGACTGGTGAGTTGATTGCCAGGACTGAATATGAGCTCCAATCATCACTTTGATATTATCCCAAAATACAGCTCTTTTTCAATCCACCAAGAGCAAAATTATTCAGTTGATATACCTAGCTAATATTATAGAACATCACTAGACTATCCTAAGCAAACTCAAATGACTACCAGTCACAGAAAAGTCCCATCTCTACTAAATACTTTATTACTTAAATTACTAAATGAGAATTACTGCTCTCTTCTAAAAACATCATTACAACCACTGCTCTTATCATTTTGAAAGCAAAATGGGTAGCCAATGGTTAAAAACAACTGTAAACTACCCATTAGTAGAAAAAAGGTCTGTAAAAATATTATCTCACCAAGCAAGGATAGCCACCCAAATAATACCAGGGTATCTGATAATCTGAACGTATTCGGATCACAGCTTAAGAAATATTTTTTGAAGAAAACAGATGCAGTTTCTTTAGAGATGGAGGCTAACAAAAGAAATACCATAGAGTACCCTTTATTGTTAACTTACTCCTCTTAACATAAGCTGCATTGCTACTGTAATACATATTCTAACCAATGAAAATATTATTAATTATACTTATAAATATCCCTAGTAGTATGCATAAACTTTCTGTCAGTTTCTTTCCTCAGACGCCATAACTGTATCTCTTTTTGCATTTCTAATAATATCTTTGTCTGTACTGAATCAGTGTTACATTCTTAAGGAACTATGGTATTTTCTAAACCCCAATGGTATAATGTAGAATAATAACAAATTATGTATGTGTACCAGTGAAATATCTCAATACTGGGGCAACACAAGAACCTCAGTTCTGGGGCTTAGACACTGAGGAGTGTGCTGCCACTTAAGTTGGGGGAGTTATCCTCATGGCACCACTGCATGCCTCTTAATAATATCAGCTTGAACATTAGTGGGGGAGGTTAGGCTCTAGCAAGCAAACACAGTTCAAATGACTGTGTGATGACTCTTAGTAAAAGCTGGTCTCACTCTCAGTGCAAGTAGGCTGTCACTCCTTTGAACCTCCACATGGGGAAATTAGCCACCCTCTATGTATGTGAGCTCTCCCTGAAGGGCACCCCATCAACACAAAGTTGAGGACCAAAAAAAAGAAGAGAGATTTTTCACAGAGTTGGAACTGTGGAAAGTACTTATACAAGCTTCTCACTATATTTGTTAACAGATTACGCTACTAAATAGGAATAGCATCACCTTGGCTTCATAAATGAATTCTAGTACTGCAATATACCTCATTAGCAACAGTGATCATGCCCCCCCCCCACTCCCTGGGCAGCCACATTCTTTAACCCACTCTAGTTGCAACTCTCCTATACATACAATAACCACAATCCAATAAAGGTATAGTAGGCAGTATATTCCAAAACTCACCTACCTAACAGCACAGTAAGCAGCACCACCACAGAGACATTACAAGAAGTACTTAAACTAGGTTATTAGTTAATAAACTCATCCCTCAAATAATATAGGACTTCTACAGAGAACTTACTTCCATACACTAGGACTTGGACATGGGGCAGGGCCATCTTGTACATTAACTTTCATGTAATGGACAGCAGTTCAGGTGTCATCCTGGGTGCAAGCATATAATTGTACTTTGCTTCAGATGGGAAAAAGAGTTACCCTAGGCATTGCCTTTGTGACATAATGACAGCTTCCTAGCTGCATGTTCCAGTCAGTGAAGCGAATCAAAACAAGACATGGGGACTTCCTCTGTGTTAAAAAGAGCACAACATAGTTTACTCACGGTTTGTCTGAGTTGTGAAATGCACTCATCTTATTATAGATTTTGATTTGAAAGTGCAAGTTACACTTTTAATTTCTTTATGAATGCCTCTCATGATCACCCTATTCTCATTTAAAGGCCAATAGGATGATGTCCTTTCTGTAACATCACTAAACAGCAGTAGTCTGTTTGAGAACTAAAGGAGCTCTTGAAAAGAACTTTCTATTTAATACATGCACTCAGTGTTATAACAATGTCATGGGCGGGTGTTTCAGATGTGATGTTATTTTATCAACATAGCAGTTAGTGAATGTCATGTTGCATTTTTATAGTGATATACATTTATTTGGGTTAAGTCTATTAGCTGTTTGGATATTTTGCTAAATGTTATGGTGTGTGTGTGTGTGTGTGTGTGAATGTGTGTGTGTGTGTGTGTGTGTGTGTGTGTGTGTGTGTGTGTGTGTGTGTGTGTGTGTGTGTGTGTGTGTGTGTGTGTGTGTGTGTTTGCGTGGACAAGCTACAGTGGCATTTTGTGTTAACTCTTACATACCTTATAATCACATAATCTGTACTATGTAGGGGCTTTGCATTTATTTAGCACTATAAGACTAATGTTCATTTTATTTGTAGTGAGAGATTCATGGAAAACGTTGGTTATTTTATACATGTCAGTAGCACGTAGGTGATACTTATCCACTACAGAAAACTTGGGCTATATTATACATCTCAGTGTCACATGGGTTGTACTTATCCACTGTAGAATGCTTGGATTATGATTTACATGTCAATGCCATGAGTGGTATTCATTAACTGTAGAATGCTGGCATTATACATGTCTTTATCCAAAGCAGTATGGTACCATGGTGGTGCTGATGCAGCCATTAGTGTTTGTAGCTCTTTGTCTCTATAGTTATGGTTACAATAGCTGTCTTTAGATTCAGTCTTGTGAGGGTCTTCATGTACTCTCCTGCCCATGTTGGCTGTTCTGGAGGTACATCACAGAAAGAACTTCAATAATCTATATAGCAATATCTATATGTATATTTATCTATAGTTATATATCTGTACAGAGGCATAGCTGGTTCAACTAGAACCCTGTGCCGGTCCCTCAGAGTTGCTCAGGTTTTAGTTTAAAAAATATTTTCTTTTTACTTTTAGACTATAGCAAACTACTTGCTACAATGTAGCAAGCAGTTGCAAAATTTTATACTCTGCACAGAACACTAGAGAGTTCAGGATTTACTTACGAAATGTAATACACTGTAGTAAACTACAAGCATTTGCTACAGTTTTTACTCTTTACAGAACACTGCAGTGCTTAGGATTTAGTTTAAAAAATGTTTTAAACTGTAGCAAACTGCTTTCTACAATGTAGCAAGCAGTTGCTACAATTGATACTCTGCATGGGGCACTTCAGCACTCAGGTTTCAGTTTAACTTATTCACTCCAATGGAGCTCAGGAAGTTTGCACTGTAACGTTAAATGAGTGGAGCCTAAGCCTTTTGAAAGAATCAGTAGGGGTAATGAAAGAAGTATAAATGGCAAACTCTTCAGCACACCTATTTTATAGTGGTAGTATTCTTTAGGTTCTAGGTCTTAGACTAATATTTATAAGTCACAGTAAACCCAGTAACTATTATATTTGCAATATTTTGTGAACAACTTACAGTATCTCAGCTGCCACTCAAGTTGCATACATGCTGTCATCAGAATTTTATTCATCTAGCCAAGAACATTCATATGAGGCTAACGAGTTCTGTCTGTGCTACGTGGTTCACGAGATATTTAGCAAAATGTGAAAATTATATCTATATAAATTAATGTCATAAACACAGCAGTTAATATCTATTTACCTGCACTAGACAGAAGTCAAATATTAATGCAGTTGAGTTTGCCATTGTGTAAGCTTAAGATGAATTTTTTTAAAACCTTGTACAATACATGGTTTTGGAATTATTGATGTAAATATAAACAAGGAATATTTGATGCCTGGGAGCGTCAATAAGAGAGTTAACTGCAGATGTACCTGGCGGTAACGAGTTAAAAAAAAAAGAAATGCTTTAAATTGTACCAAACTGTTAGACCACACAGAGCACTAGAGCACTCAGGTTTGACTGCAATGCATTATAGAGCAATTGGGATTGGCAGACTGCATCCCCTAACACTTTGTGCCTGTGGCAGTTGCCCCCTATATATAATATTATATAAACTTGCATTTTATTTCTTTTCTTTTTTTCTTGCTCCCCACTGCAACTGACTTCTCAGTCACACATCCAGAGCATATATGTGGCATAGGCTGATGGACACATCAGTAAATTATGTACAGAGTTTCTCCCCTTTATAAAGCTTTTATGTCAGAGGGACTGAATAGCTAACAAACAAATGCATAATCAATTACTGCTCTAAATGAAGCTACCTCCAATGCAGCCAAATTCAAAAACAAGATCCTTGTTGAAAATATATGGTGGAGTGGGAGCTGGACAAACATCAGGCAGTTAACACTGAACTGACCTTGTAGTGGGAAAAGTCACTGAGCTGCTGGAATACCTTTTGGCATTTGTTTTTGTATTTTTCCTTGCCTTTTGTGCACTGAACTATATTGCATAAATGCCTTAGTATTTTTTTTGAAGTACTGCATGATCAGCTCGGCTATGATGCAATCTAGCTGGATGAGACGCTTAGTTAAATATATAGAAAAAGTGGCTCTACGGTAAATTATTGGCCTTATTGAGACTTTATAGCTCTGATGTCTATGTTCAGTGCTACTAAGAATAAGATTTAATGCATTCTTTATCACAAAACATGGCACTGTAAACAAGACAGATCTTTTTCTATAAATACGTTCTGATCCTAGTGTTGTATTTGCCATTTATTTATTCTTTGTGCATGTATTACAAACAACTTTATTGCTGTATTTTGTCATGTAACATTTCTAATTTTACTGCTGACTATAAAGATGTTGAGTAATAATGTAACCAAGAAAGACTGACGTGATACAACAATTGCTATTTCTAATGCCCTGGACAAATCGCCTGCTAGTTGCATACCATGATCTACTTATCCCAAACACATATATCTCTGACCACCACATACCTCCCCCTGCATATCTTCTGCTAAACTTTTCTTACTAAGTCATCACTCACAGAACTTCATCTCTATCTCATCTCACACTGTCTTCTTTATCCTTATCCAAAGTTCTCCTTTTCACTATCCAACAATCTCTTTCTCTCCATCCATTCTTTCACACTTTTCACATCCCAGCCTGGGCACTCAATTATCATTACTCTTTCACTACCTGATTGCCTATCTCCAATACTGTGTGTATAAAATTTCCTTTAAAGTATGCTTATTGTACAGCACAATCATCAAAACAATCTTATTGTACAGCACAATCATCAAAACAATCTTATTGTACAGCACAATCATCAAAACTATCTTTGCATTAATTTTGTTTAAAACATTCACTTTAATGTATGTGTACTAGCATGCTACCTCCAAAACTGCCTTTCTATAATTTTTATAAAATTTCACTTTAGACTGGGTGTATTGCACAGTACAGTTAATGCATTGCTGAACTCTTGAAATGGCTGTTATAACCTTATAAATGCTTCTCTTTTAATAGATATTTTGCACATACTTATAATAACTTTGCATGTGCAGCCATGGAACCTTTCTCCCCAGGCTGGCACTGAAAAAGGGTATTAATTTCCAGTCAGATTTTCTCAGTAAATAAATAATGTATAAACAGCCAGTTACCTGGTTTAATATTATACTGACTATTGCTAATTTCCGGAATATATAATACCAGCATGCAAGATACTGTTAAAGATTGTTCCTTAATATGCTGTATGTCAACACAAGTCCATTGCATCTGAAATTTGCTAAAGGAATGTTTCCATGTTTAAGAATCAATACTTATTTTATTAAATCCTTACAGGTTTTACTGTAATACTTTGATAACGCCCTTTAGGTCTTTCTGTAAGATGGTCCCCAATATGTATTGTAGTGAGGTAATTACTCTTTGCAGAAGTTTATATTACATGTATATTAGTCCTGCTGACCAAAACTGAGAAGTGTATGAAGTAACTTACCTTTGTGGACAGTGACTATAGAATCCCTTTTCAGAAAGTCAGATAAATAAGTACTGCCAGTGGATTTATTAAAGATGGATGCAGTGAGTTATCTTTCATGTTTCATAATAAATGTGCATAAAATTGTTTCTAGTTTAGCTGAGCATGAAGAACACACTTCAAAATGAGAACATAACCTTGTATTTAGAAGTTAAATGGTTGTTTCTTATTCCTGCTTTTCTAAGTATATTGCATTACAAATTACAATTCAAGTGGTAATTCTCAGGACATTGTTGACTGTTCATTCTGCTTTGAAGATATTGGATTTTTGTCAGGTCTTTTGGTGCAGAGAGGTACAGCCTTGAGTATGGCCTAGACAACTTGAGTAGGATTAACTGCTTAGGTACCTCCTGGAACTGGAACAGATGAAACAGGAATAATGAAACTGAACCTGCTCATGTCTTCCTGGGGGAGGGTGTGAGGATGTGCTGGTAGGGTCTCATTATTTGTCTTATATCCTCACCACAACCAACAGGTGCCTGAGCAGCCAATCCTATTCAAGTTGTCATGAACCCCAGAGGCAATACTATGGTCATGACAGACATTACTTTGGCATGAAGGGGGATACAAGAAGAACACATCATCATATAGGTGGAGGTGTTTCCCTCATGGCATTATTACACACCCCTGCCCCAGGTGGCATAGGTTCAGCAGATTAGAAGGACTTAATGTTTAGAAAAGAACCCCCACTGTGAGCTACAGAATGATGTTTTTTTTTTTTTAACTGACACCATCCCACTTAGAATTACATGGCAGAAAGAGCCACAATAACCTATCCATAGGGATTTAGAGACCCCCCTGCTGTGAGTCAAACCAAAGTATTGCGTCAGAAGGGGAACTGGCTATTGTGGAGCCTGACATCAGTGATGCTTGAGCAGAGACAAATAAAAGGGCACTTTAGTACTATGTTCTATTTGACCTTGTTGATAAGATCTTTAACAAGTACACCATGGGATCCTACAGGTATATACCATGGGATCCACCAGGTATATACCATGGGATCTTCCATGTATATATCATGGGATCTTTTAAGGTGTGTTTTTAATATTGATTGGGTTTCTTCTAGTTTCTTACTTATTGAAAATTCAGTATTTCTTATAAGTTTATCGCTGCTGTCTTTATTATGCATTTTATTTTCTTCTAATTCCAGCACATGCACTTCTTTTCACTTCTGATTGTTTCAGTGGAACATTTTTTTTTAAATGTTGAATATGCCAGAAACGTCTGCTATTTCTCAGTATTTAAATGATCTTCCACTTTCATCTATGGCAGTACATTATTAGTAGATAAATAGTTCTGTTTGCAAACTTCCAAAATGCCGAGTTATTTTTATTGCAACTAGAATTAACTTTTTAACATAATGTTCTTGTGATATGAGTCAGCGATAGATGGAATACGCACAGACATGCTAGACTGATAATCTAAGTTGCACAAGATAAGCAGGATTATAAAATGTAACACTTTTAATAATGTCTTAAAAAATCTCTGCATATGTGTTATTTGAATAATATGTCTGCCTGGTAATTTTGGCTAGCTGACATCTGTACAAGAAAGTTATCTGAAACAATATTTAAATTTCACATCCTTATTAAAACTCATGGTCAAATGTACAGACTGCAACAGATAGCTGCATCTAATGTGGTTCTCTGTGATTAATGCTTACTGCCAAATATAACAGTTCAGTGCTACCAGTTAGTGGGTTGCAGTATGACTGAACATAGTTTTAAAATAAACATACAGGTCTTCCTCTTCTGTCATGGTGTCTAATATAAAGGTACAGACTGTAAACAACTGCAACCATTCATATGTGATACACTTGCTTTTTATGCCTTGTTTCCATAATCAGACTATAATTAGTATCATGCCTTCATAATATATAAGCCATAAATTCATTTCTTTTCAGAGTTTTTGGATTATTATGAAAATCGTGGGGATGGTGACCAATATTTCTGTGTGTACCATCCACATACACACATTTTATGCTAGTACAGCCTTTAAAATGCATACCCTTTCTTGCATATTTTAATTGTATCTTTCTTACTGCACTAAGACGTTATTAACTAATCCTGTTTGCATATGAAACAAGTCCATACACATATTTTCGCATACAAATAAATACACTGTCATTTATCAATAAATGTCATTGATTCAGTACTCAGAACCCAAAGCACATGAAACTATTTCATTCATGGAATGCCATAAAGGTAAGATACATCAAACAATGTAATAGTTTCATAAGCCTACATAACATTTTTGATGTACCTCTCCAAATAACAACTGCAATATCCAGGTAGTATTATCATAGTCTCTCACTTATAATTATCAGCCTTCCTATAATGCATGTAACACAATTCCTGCTGGTTCATTGTCATATGTGTGAGGCTACCATTGCACCCACAACAGCCTTTCTAACATGTTGCTATACATTCCTGTGCCTATATACACATTTGTTGTAAGTCACCATAACGTTGCTGAAATCTGAAAAATACATATTAGAAATTATCCATTGAGTGCTTATGATGCCAGTCAAATATTATGACTTGATGGACATGAGCAAATACATCTAATTTACAAAATAGTAACTTAATTGAAAGTGAAAGAAATAAATGTAAGCCAGCATTTCTGTATAGTCATTGACATGATCATTAAAAATGTGTCAATAGTCTTATGTGCTAGTTGACATATTTCAGTAAAGAGCCTGCTTTCATTTCCTCTTCTTTTTTGATTGCTTTGGTTTTGAGGAACATGAATCCGGTGAGTGAATTCACATTCAAAAAAGAACATGATTTCACTTGTGTTAAATACAATCCTCTCTAGTTAACTTCTCCGTCACCTGAGTTCATAGGCTTTAGTAGATGAGGAATTAGTTATATGACATTCTGACAGCAGCTCAAAGCCTTTGTGCCTGCTTAATGATACTATTTTCTTGTAAAAATCTACTTTTCTCAGCTGTTAATTTAAACCTGCAGCCACCATTCTTCTTCTTCTTTTCAGCTTTTCCCGGTTAGGGGTCACCACAGCAGAACTCTGGTCCACTAAGGATTGACAGTAAATTTTTACAGTGCCGAGGTGCCAGCCCGACACCTAACCTTCAACGAAGGCACGCCCATTCACGCATGTCTTTCGAACGCCACCATACAAGTTATATATTATTTCCTCATTCCTAAATGATAGATTGTTCAAATATTTTGTCAGTAAATGCCATGTACAGCTTTTAACCTAATATACAAAAAAGTTTGAATTAAGCATGCCAGCTACATATGTATGTTTATAGTAAACTTTTAAACTTTTAAAATCATATATACAATTAGAGAGAATAAGTATTATTTCATTTGAAATGGCAGAATTTTCACAGGAGTCAATGTTCAATAAAATATACTCAAAACATTTTGTTACTTTTTGAACTCTCTAGATATATTGCTCTGACTGCTGATTTCTAAACCTCTTTGTTACTTTATAATACATAAATTCTGTCAGTGGTTTAATGAGTAAACTAACAAACTTAGAGCCTACAATGGCCAATTTTAAGTTTGCCTAATATACATCACTGGAGAATAGAGAATAAAAAAAAAGCTATGTCATGCTCATTTAAATGTTGATAAGTCATTTATCAACCTTACATCTCTGGATAATGAATTCCACAGCCTTCCTACTCTAATATGATAGAATTCCTATAACTTCAAATTGGAAATAGGAATTCTTACACCTAAATTGTATTCCTTGGACCACTGTTATAATCAATAAAGTCAATATTTAATATGTCAGTCAATAATCTGTTCTTAATATATCTGTATATAATAATAATGCCACCTATTAGAAACCAGTAAGCAAAAGAATGCAAAGACACATACATCAGTCTTTCCTTATAGGATGGTTTTGACAGCTTCTATCCCTCTGGTAAAGGTTTTCTGAAGCCATTCCAACTTCAGTTGCAAAACATTTAATGCACATAAAGGTCCCTACTCAATAATAGGTCTTACACTTGTTAAATAGATCTTTAATAAAATCTGACAATATATATCTGACGATATATTATATATAGGAGTATAACATTTGCTAATAATGTTTGTCACATTAACTTCAACGTTAAAACATTTAACAGTGTAAATTGATACATTTTCTAGTGTTAAACGTTATCCCTTTGGTTGTTATCCATTCACATAGGTTATGCAAGTAAGACTGCAACAGATACAACTGAGGAACACGAATCCGGTGAGTGAATTCACATTCAAAAAAGAACATGATTTCACTTTTGTTAAATACAATCCTCTCTAGTTAACTTCTCCGTCACCTGAGTTCATAGGGTCACTGCCCACTCTATCTTAATATTGTTGATGAACTCACTTAACCATACAGGGTTAGATTTTAGACATTCTGACTTCATAGACCAAATAATAGTAGCCCCAAGACTGAACCCTGAGACACTCCCCCGATCATCAGTCTACACTTGGAATTTTTAATTCTCACTCTGTACCTAGCAGCCATTTAGATTCCCATTTAGCTACATAGCCAGAGTTATTGATTCTCATTAAAGTCCTTATAACTGTTTCATGGAGGATGGAGTCAAAAGCCTTGTCAAGATCCAAAAACACATAATTGGCTAATGAGTTATCCAGCAAGCTAATATCTGCTTATTTATCAACTTTGTGACAGATGATGTCCCTGAAAGGAATCCATGTTGATATACATTGTAGTCAAAGTCCAGAACTGGTTTACAGGAAAGCTACAGTGTCCTCTCACAGCACTTACCCAATATGCAAGTTAAACTAATAGGTCAGTAGTTTTCTGCCATATGTCCTGGTTTATTTTCCAAAATAAGAAATATTATAGCTTCCTTCCACATGCCATGAATAAATGTTTCCTTGAATGATTTTTGGAACAAATAAGTTAAACATGGAACCAACTTTTCAGGTATTCTTTTTAAGAAATATCCATTAAGATCATTGGGTCCTGCTGTTAGATTTTCATTTAGATAAGGTTTGCTTTACAAATTCTTCATGCATATTGGGGCAATTACCTTTAATTAGTATAGGTAAATCATTTTCCAAGATCCCTTGTGAGTAATTAATAAACTATCTGCAAATAAGCTCACTAATATATTTGTCAGTGATTGGTTGAGACCCATCTTTCACCGCTATACTGAAATAACCATTTAGAATATAATGTCTTAAATGTGTAAATAAATATTTGTTATTATCCTTTAGACTAGCTGTGAAATATACCTCATAATTAGATCTTACTCTTTTAGTAGTCATTTAGTATATTTTTCTGAATTTATTGTAATTGTTTCTATTTGAAACCAAAAAAGAATTTTTATTTATTTCTTCTTAGTTTAGATAACTTCAAACTCCACCAGAAATGTATATAATCCTTACAGGGTGTCTTCATTCGAACTGGGACATGATAGTCTATCAAATTATTAAAAAAATTGTAAAAAAAATGTTAATTTTCACTGATATATTTATTTTCAAAGCATACCAGTCCCAAGTTTCAGCAGCCTCTTTAAATGACTCAAACTCCAATTGGTAATTTTTTTTCACTGTTTCGTAATGCTTAACTAAAATAGGACATGTGAAAACAACCCTAGAGTTTACATTTAAACAGTTGGAGTTTCCCAAATGAAGATCTATATCCATATTGAATCTCTTAGAGCTCCAAATAACATCTAATAAGTTAGTTCCTCTAGTGGCCTCATTTACTACTTCAGAAGAACCATTTGTCAAACTTTCAGTTATCAAATAGTTTAATTCCTTTGATGAGCTATCCTGTCTACATAAGGAACATTTAGCATCAGCAATTATATTTGCCTTATTCAGAAAACTCTCCCTAATAAGATTTAAAAGTTGCTCGTCCATTTCCTTTGAAATACCAGGGGACTGGTAAAATATTACTTTAATCATTTTAGTTCCACTGGCAACAATACTCACTATGAGAAGTTTGGAGACCATGTAATTGAATTTTATGACAGAATCATACTTCCTAGTTATACAGATGGTCACCCACCTCCTTCCTATCAGTTTTAAAATTGTGATGACCAGAGAAACCTGGTATTGCTATTAGTTTGTTATTGCAGCTGAACTAAGTTTCTGTAGTCAGTAGCACATAAGTACATTATCAGCTATAAAGGCATTTAAATCTTCTAATTTATTATTTAAACTGTGAGCATTTAACAGAAGACATTTCAAGATTGCCTAATTGTTATCAACTACAATCAATGACTTGACTCTAAAAAAATGTAGTTCATTTAGTCAACTGAGTACAAATTGTCTGCTGCTTAAATGAGTTAAGTGCAACTTGTCCTTACTAAAGTACTTAATTTTTTCATCAAACAATTCCCAAAGATGTATTACGTGAACAGAATTATGTAAAAATTTACACCTTATCCAAATTGTAAAAGACAATTATTGTTATCTAATCTCACCCTGAAAATGTGGAATTGGAAGATTACTAAAAAAAATTTAAATTTGAAACGTTTACTCAAATCATCACTATTTGGAATGCATCATCATTAATTCTTTTCATATTGTTACTTTCACACACAATGATGACAAGGTCATATCTCGTTCCTTTGGTAAATAAGCATTTGATATTATCTTTTATATTTGACACATTGCTACCATGTAAAGATGTGACAGTGACTTGTTCATTCTTCTCAGAAGGTTTCTTACACTTCTTAACAGAGTCCCCAATTATTAACCCATGATTGTGAACACTGGTGTTATAATTAGCTATATTGCCATTAGACCCATAGAAAACAGAATCATTGTTTTCCATTAGTGAAAAATGATATCTACCTATAGCCCTATGACAACCCTTCTTATGAGAATGAGTACAATAATCACTGATTGAACATTCCTCTTTCTCACTCCATCAATATTTATTTGTGGACATAGAACCATTTTTGCTAAACATACATCACCAGAATCACTTCTATACTGGTTTATTGTAAATTATCCACAGGGAAAAATATCTGGTTTGTGTAAAATAGCATCATTAAATATATTCTCTCCCAACTGAGAATCTCTTTCATTCTCAGAATTTGTCAAATTAATTGATAATTCAGCAAAACTAATATGCTTACTTAAATCAACTCTTGCTTTATTAGCAAACGTAACCAAAGATAAAAATATTGTCATCTGTTCAATTTGACTCACACATTTGGGTTAAAGCAGTCTGAACTGCTGACTTAATTAAAGTTTTAATCTTTGGGAAAGGGCAGATGTAAATGATATCAGATGTACATGCTTTACCATAACATTTATTACAGTACTTATTATTTTCCTTAACATTTTCTATATCAGTTCCATACATAAAGCAATCTTCAGATTTAACTAAATATCCCCTTGTTAACAAATCATTTAAACAAAATTCTTCCATAATTTCCATTACCAAAAAAGAAAATTATCACTTACTAAATACTCTACCCCACTCATCTCCACATAGCCCAACATGCCTAACAGCAAAAACACATTTTTGCATCTTTGGGTCTGAATAGGTTTGAATGGGAGCTATTTTATATGCATACTAACATTTTAACTGCTGACACAAATAAAATTAAAAACAAAACTCAAGTTACATGGGACCAGACAATGTACTTGGAGATTTTCTATACAAAGCCATAGAAAGCATATATAACCCCTTGTCAATTATGTTTAACATGTTGGAAAACATAGCTAACCCATTGACAATTATGTTAAATAAAATGTTAGTACATGGTTATATCCCTGTCCTGTGCCAACAGGCTGTAGTGATACCAGTTCAAGAATGTGTGGTGGCTGAGCACATCAGATTTTAGACCCATCAGTCTATCCAATATTCTTTGCAGAATCAAGAAGAGTCAAAAAGGATTATATCCAAAATGATGCCAGAAACTCTTTCTGTTATATATGGAACAGAGTAGTTTGATAAGGAGCGATGCTGACTACTACATGTTATGGTGTAGTTTGAAGGTGAGGTGTAACAGCATCTCTTGATGAAATGATTACAGTGAATATTGCTTATCTTGATCTTGTTAAGGCTTTTTATGCCATTCCACATAAGTGAATAAATGAGAAATTAAAAACATTAAATATAAATCCATCTGTAAGTCAATATATAAAACACTGGCTAGGCAATAAATGCAACAAGTAAGAGTGAGAGTTTCCAAACTGTTCCAACAGGAATGCCTCACAGAGGTCTCTACTGGTCCACTCATTTTTGGACTATTTTCTCAGATATAAAAGGGGAAATGAGGTATAAATGAACAAATATGCTGATAATCTCAAACTGAGTAATACTTCAGTAAGAGATACTGAAGTTATCAAAGATGATTTATAAAAATATATACACCTGCTGAGCAGTGATTGAACATTTAGTGTAAGTAAATGTAGTGTCATGAGAATGGGCAAAATCAGCATAAATTAAAACTACAAAATAAATGGTCAAATTATAAACAATAACTCTGATCTAGGAAGAAAAAACGATAACAGTTTAAACTCCACCCTGTGTATATCCACCAAAGTCAAAAAAGTATATTTTTGTAGCCCATTTAATTCTAAATGTCATAGGTTATTACTAAGCAGTTGATCTGGGTAGCTCATTTGAAGCTAGTCAAAGCAAATATCCACTGCATGTTATCCATTTCCATAAAGGTCTGAGGGGTCAGCTCAGGGGTGTATTTGTGATTTCACATCCATCCATCCCAGTTTTGCTTGAAATGAGTTAGGGATCTAATTTGTTTAATATGGAGGGAGACTCTACTCTAGAGGAGGGAGATTGTTTGGCAGAGGTATCTATCCTGCCAACAGGTTCTGTTTAAGTTGTGATGGAAGGTTAGGTCTTTAGTATGGGTGCTTATGATGTTAAATGTTTAGTGAATGTGTAAAAGGTCATGCAAGACAGGGTCACTTGAGGTCTTCTAAGCTAGACAGATGCCATTCCTCACAGGACTCTGTATGAGACTGAGAATAAAGATAGAGCTATAAAGCATTCTGTGTAAAACATGGAACTCAGGCTCTTAATTTTCTTAGTGAGGAAGCACTGGGGTATTTC